>NC_043766.1:13755463-13997963 GCF_902148845.1 Salarias fasciatus | reverse complement strand
TTAAAATTCTTCTTTCTAAAGGAATCTCAAACTAAAACTTGTATGAACTAAACCTTCAATAAAATCAAATGAAAACTTAGGAATCATGATGTGAAATATGAGACTTACTTGAACATGTAATGAATATGGCTTGTGTCTTCATACATCTGAATAATAAAAGAGTTATTCTGCGGTTCACAATTTACACAAAATGACTGTGTTTTTATTCATTTTCATGAAGACCACTGCCAGTGACTTACTGTGAAATATTAACCCTCCACCTCAAGTAACAAAAGAAACAAATCAGCTGTTATCAAATGCCAGAGTGTCTTTATAGTGACAGCGTTTCAAGTATAATGAAAAATATATATAAGCAATTTTCTGTCATAATATGTAAGGCTTGTAAATCTAAATTTTTACTTATTAGGGTTCACTCAAAATGTTGCCAATTATTCAAAAATAATATTGAAAATGAATAATTATTTCAAAATCAATTTTGGAAATATTAAAAACCAATCTTCAGTTAGTGAAGAGGCACCAACCAATGCCTTTCTTCATTCATTTTCAGTAGTTGAAAAGTTCAAGTGTGGCAGTGGCATCATTCCTATAATTGCTTCACAAACACAGACAGGCATTTAATGTTGAAATGTTACTACAATCATTAATATATCACAATTTTGTCATTCAAAACTTATTAACCTCCTGCAAAGAATTATTTTCTTCATAACAGTTTAACAAATGATTCATATATATAAAGTCAATGTTACAAATGCACAATGAGTGGCTTTTTAAATAAATGTTAATTTATTCATAAATGTCATCATATAGAAAATAACAGTTATTGTTATTGTTATTATATTGGATTTTATCCATAGTGTGCATTGAAAAAAAAAAAACTCTAGGTTTTCCAGATTCATTTCCGGATGCATGTGTGGATCCTTCTGCGCGTGATCATGGTTTTTGGACAATATTGTGACTTTCTGGTCCTCAGTGGCAGCTTTGAAACAGCAGAGGCGCTGTGTGAGCCTGTGGATCACAGAGGGTCACATGCCAGCAGTGTGACGGGAGACAGACAAGGAAGTACAACATGTTGGTGAGCAGGAAACTACTGAAGTAGGGGTCAGACACTACATATATGCAAGGACTTCCTCTTTGTTTAGGCGCAAATGATTGAAGCAGTAATGCATAGGTGATCGTGTTGTCCCTCAGTAGTTACTTTTCTGCAGGGAAAAGAAATGTCAAAACTAGTTTCCCTTGCTTTGAATGATAACAGATCGCGTAGCTTTTTGAAAATAGGGGAAAAAAAGTATGTTGCACTATAATCACCCCAGCAGAGCATTGATCAGTAGGCTCATTCTTCTCCTCGACCACCTCAGTAAACGTCTGATTACACGGTCGGGAGCGCAGCCGTCAGATAAGAGCAGGCGGCGGCTGGGAGGCAGCAGCATGTTCCAGGTCGAGGATGAGGAGGGCACGAGGGCTGCGGGCTGCAGAGACCCGGTGAGGGAGGGAGGAGACCGGCACGGGGCTGCAGAGCTCACACAGCAAGACATGGACATCTACACAATCCATAGAGAGGCGTGTGAGGTAAGATGCATCACATCCAGCGCTTCAAATTCAATTTGTGTCATGTTGCACAATCAGATGAACACAACGTGTCATGATTAATTACAACCCGACCTGTCCATATGTTTTTGTGGGGACCATAAGAAGGAATCAGGAGTCTAATTTATCATTCAAAATGTGACTTAAATAATAAAAAATGTCAGGCAAATCCCCAGGCAGAATTTCTCATTTCAGTTGTTTTTATTTAAAGTGTGTTATTATGTAGTCCAATGTCATGCTGGACTGAAGACAACACTTTGATGTTGTTCTCTTCAACTTTGAGACAATGTTGCTTTGTAACTCTCAGCTGGATTGTATGGTCCCATCAATAACAGTGAAACAAATATCACATGATCACTGTATATTTAAATGACATATCTGAACCTCAAAAGTAGCTACTTGGGTCAAATACTGAGCCAAAATTTAGATTTTTTTTCTTCTTCACAACACATAGTGTTGAGATTTTGGAACACTATATCAAATGTATATGAAAACATATTGCAACGATTTTATTCAACTCATATTTTATTCCCAACAGAAAAGCTTGAAAGACATTTTTTACTATGTTTTTTTTTTTTTTGATGGCAACAACAAATGGCCATATTTTTTTTAACAGCATGAGTACTGTTTTGCAAAAAAAAAAAAAAAAAAGAACCATTTTAACAATCATTGAACCTTTTTTGAAATTTCCTTCTTAACTGCCCAGTCCACATGCTGAACTGGACTATCCAGACCTTTCACCATTCCTGACTTTTTACATTTGGTCCATTACAAAATGGACAAAATTAAAAATCTGGTAATTGAGACAAGGACTGCTTACAGTTAATATCCAAACACTGAAAGACATTTCTCTCTTAAATCTCCAGCAACTGATGGTGGACATGGCTCTGTACCCCTTTTAATATGTTTCAGTACTATCAAACTAGTAGTCAATAAAACACTGTCTGGTTTCAAAATCTGATGATTGGTTCATGTTCCATTAACAGTAATTTAATTCTGTCCTCATTTCAGTTCATCACAGCTTCCTGACATTTTAGGCATAGGGGTTATAACATTAACAATATAAATTTAATCTTTCACAATATAATTAATATGACACTGAACAATATTAGTGAAAGGCAGCATCTCTGCTTAAAAATAGACGTGTTTTTACCATTAAAAAAGCATATGATTTAACCCATAGCTTTGCTGTATTGTACATATTTGATATTCTTTTCTGTAAGATAGACATTAGGTGCAGGTATTCCTATCAACAATCAGCCATTGGAATTGCAGATGACGATCATATTAACAGCATATGGGTGTAATAACACAAGAAACAAGTTGTTGTGCATCCCAGGCTTTGAAGGTTTCTGTAAGCTTAAGCAATGCTGAAATGGAATACAAAGAGGGAAAATAAAACAATGTTTACACATATGTTAAATGCATAAACATCAATGCTCAGCTCTGAACAGTTTTGCATTTTTGAGTTGAAAATTTCACTTTAGATTTCTTTTTGTTCAAATATTTAGATTTACAGTTAGTTGATCAGTTATAAATGAACTGAAGTGAGTAACGATTTATCAGATCTGTCAATAAAGATCAGCATCACCGAAAAAAGATGACCCGTTCATCATTTGTACCCCTTTACCCCTTTATGCCACTTAGATCGCCCGACGCTGCAGCCAGTCTCACTCTGGATCTAGCTACAGGTCAAAAATGTAGGAAACCCACACAAGCACAGAGAGAATGTGGAAAATCTTTATAGAGTCCAGATTCAAACCAGGAATATTTTCCCTGTAGGGTAAATATTCATTATGCAGCTACTGATGAACCATTAGAAAAAATAATCATGTATTATCATTAATCAATGAAAATATAAACGAGATCTCAAATGTGCTTAAGGTTCATCCATTTCCAAAAGTGTATTTTAAAGTCTGTATCATCTGTTATTATCTTTATTTTTTCTTCTGAAGTGATCAGCATTCCCAGCGAGGCACACATTTCTGCTTATTGCTACTAAATGTGACACTCCTGTCAGATAAACATACCTCTGAGGTAGTTGTTATTCCTAAGTAATAAAAACAAACCAGAATGGAAAATCTGCAGTAATTCAACTTAGCAGAAACCACACTGGACCGAGAGCGGCTTAATTTATGAGAGCTGGTACTGTCCCGGCGCAGTGTGATCGTATGATAATGTGCCAGCTGTGATGCATCTCCAGAGCCTTCCTTTCCCCAGGGCAGGGTTCCCCTGGAGTACTCAGCAAAATGAAATGTTACTCTAATTTTAATCTCTTCAAGAGATAAAACAGTTGATGGTTTGTGACTCACTCTTTTTATATTTACCTCCTTTACCACAACAGAAATGGTTTATTAATTATAAAGCACTGAAGCTGTAAATATTTTGGTTGAAAGACAGACCGAGAGAGAGTCTGAAAGGATGAGGTGTTTGTGCACAGCGGTTTTTACTTTCCGGATACTGATGAGAAGCTGAATTTTAAATTGCATCTTTACGTTTTGCGAGGATAGTGTCTGCACAGGTTAAAATCTGCAGTTCAGGAGCGAGGTAATGATTGTAATTTGTTTTGCCACATCCATCATATTCGCCGAATCTTACTCGCTCTTCCATCAAACACATCCAGAGTGCTGTGCGCTGATGACAGTGGCGAATAGGTGTCATCGGTGCGCCTCCAGGCTAATCTGTTGTAAATATTGTGCCTCTAAGTGTGGATGAAGTTGAGGCAAGTTGGCCGCGACCTGAGGAGGCTGGTAGGGCCTGGGTGGGAAAAGCACAATACAGAGGGGGCCTCGCCGTGCCAGCTTCACTATGTGGCCTTGCAATGCCATGTGAAATGACAGGCCGTGTCACCAAAAGGCCTAGGGCCTTTTTCCCTTTGTGGCCTGTCAAAGCTCACCAACTAGTGGGCTCTCAGTTTGAAACAGACTGAGAGATGACATTTTCTAACTTCCTAAGGGATGGCAGAGGAGTTCTGTGTTTTTTTGACTTACAGGAGGTCTCTGTGTGTGGTATCAGAGACGTATTCCTAATGAAACGACCACTGTGTCTGAGTTATGTTTTTAATTTCAATTAAAATCTCTTCAAACTGCTCAAAACTAAATTACTGCAGTGGATCAGTCTCTGCGATGATTTTCACCCACTGAATTGCTCGCAAAGCAAGAACACTAATTGATTAGTGAAATCACAAAAATGTAACTGTCGCACATCTGTTTCTATGCACAGAGTTCACCTGTTCCCTCTTCTTCTTGACCCAAAGCAATCTGTCTCTCTGTATATGTTTATATTCAGCATTATGCTCACGCGCTCCTTTGTGTTTGGGTGAATATATGCACTGTATACTGTATGCATGCAAGGGTCACCCATCAGCATACGTGTTTGTATGTCATGCTAATTAAATAATAATATCTTCATTATGTTCAGGCAAAGAAGCAGATGTACGTCGACCCTTCCAGCGGGTATAAAGTGTTCACAGAGTATGCCCACCTTCAGAGAGGGAGATGCTGTGGCAGCGCATGCAGACATGTGAGCTCTTGTTTTCTGTTTCACCAGGTTGTGTCTTCCTCCACTTCACTCTGTTTTCTCTTACCTGCTATTTTTTTCCTATTGATCCTGCCTCAGCTGTTGCGTTCTGTTCTTTCCTGCCTTATACAGCAGGGATGTTTTCTAGCCCCGCGGATAATTCATTTTAGATTTAAATTATGTTTTAGACAAATGTGTTTCTTTTTTTAAATTGCTTTTAATGCAAAAAAAAAAAAAAAAAAAAGATCACAATTAGATCTAAAAAAAAAAAAACAACTTTATTTGCATGACTGTTGACACTGTCATACACAATTCAGCTACCCAGACTGATGAAAATATGGTGAGATCATATAATTGAGTTACATGACTTAAATGTATTTTCCTGGTACATCTGAAGATTTGAAGATACATTTTATACAGCAGTGAAATGTGACTGTAGTACCTGTAATGAACTACTAAAATAATAAAACCAGATGTGCAAAACCATAACTATAACAGCTTATGATGGCTGCACAAAGTCAGTTATTTTACTTCACAGTGAAAAAATGTCTATGAATCCCAACAGTGATGAATTTAATGTGAAAATTAAAGAGAGTTTTCTGTTTTCTTCTCAATACCTTTACAGAACATGTTGCTGTCTTATTGACAAAGCATCTGAAAATTCTGTTATTCCAGTGACTTCTTCCAGATTATTCTTAGTCGTCTATTCATTCGTATTTTTACACTTGGTTTATCAAAACTAGGGTTGTGGGGGTCTGGAGTGTATGCAACACAATGTGAGAGACAACACACATTTACGCAGACAAAGAATGAACATTCAAACCCACACACATGAAAGGTCTTTTGAACTCAAGTTTTCCAGCTTTACAGCTCAGTCTTTCCATTTTGGACTACAGGAATATATCTTTTTTTTGTTGTTTTTTTCATTTTTTGTCAAATTTAAAGACATTTGTTTTAAAAACATCCAAATCATTGAAGGTTGTTCTAAATTCAGAACACAGGTGCTATAATCCAGTCCACATATCTCACTTGCTTTAAATGCCATGACTATGATTGTGAGAGGAAAATTTAGTTTTTTTTTACGTCACTAACAGGAGTGAGTTAAAAATCCAATCTGTTGTCTGTTATCACCTTCAGCTATGTCGCTGAAAGAAAACAAATTACAGCATGTTGTCAGGACAAAACTGACAAATATAGAAAAAAATCCTATGAAGTAAGTCTGGTTCTGATATGAGAACAATAATTTCAACTTTGATAACTATAACCTCTCAGGATCAATAAAGCAAATCCATCAATAATTACAGCGTGAACTCATTTAAGTAGAGTTTGTTTTTCTTTTCATCTGAAATGTTGATTTGTTAAAGTCATTTTGAAAGTGTTTTATTAGCATAATGCTGAACGAAACTGGATTCCCTGATAAACAGTTATTAGTTAATTAATTACGCAATTAATTATTTAATTTACTCAATCACTCAGTCAGTAAATTATCACTCAAAGTACTAGACAATGGTCAAAAAGAAAATAGATGCAAATATCTCAGCACAAAGACATACACATGCACATATTTGCATATATACGCCTGCACACACGCACGCATACAAACACAAATATGCTGACCACCTACACACAAACATGTGAATACGCAAGGGCATATTACTTATTTACTCAGGTGAGGAAACTAACCCCAAACATTGAGATATATGGTATGAGTCTAAAATAATACATTACTTATTATAAAAGGTAATGCTCCACTCTGTTATTATTAAATGGAAGATAACAAATCATATAATGAAAGGTTGAATAAGTATAAAACATATTTTGACCCATAAAGAAAAAAAACACTCATATCACACTGGATCAAAGAACGATCATCTTGATGTATTCTACAAAGAAACTTGGACATCATACTCTAATATTTTATATTACAAAACATGACTGGTCAATATTAATTGAAGTGGTTTTTTTTTTTTAACAAAGCACAGAACAAGTATTTTCTTTTACATCTTTAACTAGAAGTTTGTCTCCCTTCATTTGTAGCTTTTCTCATCAAATCAGTTTTAAGAAACTTTAGGACCGTGTTCCCTGCTCTGCTCACATTTTTACAGATGTTTTGTGTTTGCTTTTACTTTCCTGTGACTTGCTGTCCATTGTCCGTGCTCATGTCTGAATGCATCTTTCACTGCGTATCACCCCTGAACACCTTTTATCTCTGTTTCTCCTCCAGTGTCCATACGGTCAGGTGAACGTCAAGGACCCTGCAATGAAGAAACGCTTTAACTCACTATTTTATGTATAGACCTAACATACTCATGCCAAAGGTAAAGCTGCAGATGACAGAACCCACTGCACGTTGCTTGTCTTCTGCCTGTCGTTATTTGGACTACTTGAGAGTCATTTTTTAGCCGTGTAATAAATGATGAAATATGGGTAGCGTCTGTGCAATGCCTACCTCTTATGAATCTCAACTATTCTTAGGATTATTTTCATTCTCGCAAAAACATTGAAGGGGGGAGAAAGGGTCTTTTCACTATGTAAAATAGCCTTTAATCACATTTTTGTTTTGTTATTTTTCTTTTCAGATATTTCTTTCCCTCTCCAATGTCCAATGAAATGCCTTGAGCTTCATTGTTCATTCCTCTTCAAGAGCATTTAATATTTTGTCGTATTCTGCTCCTCTGATGCATTTACAAGGGTTGTGGGAGTATGGAGATGAAAACTGAAAGTGCATTTTAGATCTTCGCCCTCAAGATAAAGGGCATATAAGCGAAAGTAACTGCAGATAGTCAGCTGGAGCCTTGTGCTCTTCAGCTTTGCATCTCTTGTTATTTTTCTCTCCCAAATGTACGACTGCATAAATATTAGCATCATTTACACTCCACAAGTGCTTGACTGAACTGTCTACCTTTGACTGAAATACTGTGTTGTTAAAAATAGGAAGGGGCCAAGGGTCAGCCCTCACACTTGGCTGCTCTGCTTTTACACCACTTGATGGAATCAGGCTGTTAGCAAACATGCCATGGACATCAACAGCAGCCCTCCCCACCGGACCTGCAACTCAGCCTCCTGGCAACACTTGGCTACAGTATAGCTCCCTGCGGCTGCTCTCCTGAGCTGCAGCCTAATGAACTCCTGGGCCCTCTTATCCCAGGACTGCAATAGATCAGCTCATGTTCACCGGCATGCTGAGACGCACACATGCATAGGCAGGCTTACTCCAATCGAACACCCTGTGGCTCCTAATAGGCCAATATAGAATAAAGGTTGTACTTAACACTACACTTTGGAGCCCACAGTAATAGTACTAGGTAAGGTCAAGCGCTCACACTGCACTACCTGTGCGTGCAGGAGATGTTGAGGAAAGATGCGCCACTTGATTTGTGAGTGCATGTGGGTAGGCAGCGCGATGCCTTCAGGCGCTCGCTCTGAACCTGCCACACACACTCGCCTGTCTCCGCCTGATTGGGCAAACAGCGTCGTGATGAGAGGATGTGTCTGCCGCGGGATTCTGTCGCAGCCGCCTACTGGCGCAGCCACAATTTTCCTCGGCAGGTGGGTCCCAAAGGCAAGTGCTTAGTGATCGGAGCAAAGCCCTGTGAGCGGCTACAAGGAGATTCATGATCCCAACAGTGCTGGGGAGGACAGGTTCTGGGGACGCGTCATCAGGCGGGATGAGAGGCGAATTTATTTGGTGTTATTCTAAACTGAGGCAGCGGAGCGTGCGGCAGCAACATTTCTACAGCGGGACGGTGAAGGTGTCACACTCATCAAGTACCTGGGCCCGCTTGCCTGCCGCGGCTCTGCGGGTTTTGCCTAGGGACTTGTCTGTCACATTAAAGTAGATGCATTGCCATTCAGGGCCTCGGCGGTCCCACAGCCTGACCATGAAATAGGCCAACTTTCATGTCTGCCTCATCCCTCCACGTCTTCCCAATCCAGTGATGGCACAGTTTGAATTTTTTTTTTTTTTTTTTCATCATCCTCTAACCTAGCATTTGGTGACTGAGACCCAAACAGCACAGCTACCCTATGGACAGATTTCTACAGAACTATTTACACTTTCTACCTGTAGACTGGTGCAATGATTAAAATAGCCTGTAGTGTTGAAAAAACTTTTGGCCTCGGTGAAAATTTCTTGAATGGTGCCATAAATATACACTGGTACGTCAATACACTGTCACATTTGTTTATTTTATTGCATAAATAATCATATGTCAAATTTCTTCCATCAATTAAATTTTTACCCATTTTTAAAATTTATGTTGTTTACTCGTGAAACCTCTGAATCTTTGTGCCTGATAGATCTGCTTATATGATGTATTGAGCTGCATGATGCAATACCACTAAAATGCTGAAAATTGAATACAATTTAAAAGTTTAGTTTTCTCGAAACAAACAAAAATACACACACACACACACACACACACACACACACACACACACACGCATACGAGGTGCTGATATTCCCTCAGTGCAGATGTGCTCCCAAGTTACACCAGCCAACGCCACATGCAAGGTGTTTATTTCAGGCATTTTGGACTGAACATCTCTGGCCCTCAGCTGGAGCATATGCTGTTCTGGAGCAGAGTGGCAGCTATATACCATGTGCCTTTCTGCAGGATGGTGGCACTAGCCGCAGAGAAAGAGAGAGCTGTCCAGTTTGGATCTGAGACCAGACAGGCTCCAGTCATAACCAGTTGACAGGCCAGGCACCCCTCCTCCCCCCCCTCCCCCTCCTCCTCTCCCCTTCCATCTCAAACAGGCACAGCAGCCCTGCGGCCAATGGCCCCAACCACAGTCAGTTACAGTGTCTCCATCACTGTTGGCCAGACCAGCCAGGAACTGACACAGGGTTGGCGGGGGGAGAAAAAAAAAAAAACTTGAGTGTCAGCCGTATGATGGCTGAAAGGAACGAACATCAGTCTCAGCAATTGGCCAGCCACTGCTTTTGTGCGGCGTGTGTGTGTATGTGTGTGCGTGTTGCTACGTGCATGCGCGTGTCTTGATATTCAAGCAGCATTTGAGCAGCCCCTACATCAACGTCTGGTCGTTCTACACAGACAATGTCAGCTCGCCTCGGGGCAGTAGCCTCCACAGTGGTCATATGGACAACCACATCCCTGTGGTAGAATTAGTGATAAAAAACACACATGGCCACTGAGTGACTGTCAGCGCACCAGATTCCTTTGGACAGACAGGGCTGCAAATAGCACAGAGGAGCATTTTCTCCCTGAAACCGCAACTGGTGGTCAGGCTCATGCCAGGCCAAGCCATGGTCGCCAGATGAGCCCAGATAAAAGGAGAGTCAGGGACAGTCAAAGGCACCTACGTGGCCAAGGAGAGTTTTGGTCTTTTTATTTCCCTCCTGGTTTAACATTAACGCAGTCATATTTGTCATTTCTTGCTTATATCTACCAGCAGTCATTTCTTTCTGTAGCTTTTCCACTGTCTAACCTTTGCACATTAACTTGCCCTGTGACTCTCTGCTTTGAAATACAAAGATGGAATCTGTTTGTCAGTGTAGCATTTACAAGCATCACCTGGACCCGTGCATCTCTGCTGAAAAGCTGCTTTGCCCCATAAAGGTTATATAGTGATAAAAAAACATCCATCTATTATGTTTCCATGTCCTTTCTAGTGTGGCCAGATATGGACTAATACTCGCACCATTCCCCAGGAGAATACTGGGTCCCCAGAGGAGCTGCAGGAGGAGCGGGTGGTGTGTGTGTGTGTGTGTGTGTGTCTGTGTGTCTGTGTCTGTGTGTGTGTGTGTAAAAGAGAGAGAGAGATGGTGGCAGTGTGCTGTTGGAGCTGTTCTGGAGGCAGGGGGGGAGGCAGGCAGCAGTTGGTGTGCAGAGAGCAGAGGCTCAGGCTGGCTAGTTAAGAGCTTCTCTCTCCTATCCTCCATCTGCCAGGGACCGGGGTAGTGATTTGAGCTCCAGCAGAGCAGAGCAGGGAGGAGATCGAAGGAGGGGTGGAGGGAGGTAGGGGATGTGTTGGTGGTGAGAGGTAGAGAGGGAGGGGGTGATGGGGGAGGGTGGGGGAGGCTGGGGGGGGGGACACATTGGTTGCAAAAGACAGAAAGTGGAGGAAACAGGGAGATGGAGTAGGAGATAGGGAAATATTGAGGGAGAGCGAAAATAAGGATGGAAATGACAAATGGCATACACTGGAGTCGCAAATCTCTTTATAAGTCTTATTTTTTCCAATCTTTATTTTTTTTTTAAATCACTGCTGATCTTTGCAGCCGTGGCTACTTCGCCTCCTTGTGCATTTTAATATTTTCTCCCCTTCAAATAATTATGAAGCCATGTCTTGTGTGTGTTTGTAAATATTTCCAGGATGCCTCACCATCCTCTCACCCACCCACCTACCCTCCCAGACTCATGTGACTGGGATACATGTGACTAGGATACAGCTTCACAGTGCTTCACTCCTCCCTCTTTCCTCCCCCTCAAACACCCCCTTCTCCTTTCCCTTCTCAGCCCTTTCCTTCATTCTGTCAGTGTTTAGCCTGTGGTTCCCTGCACCACGGCGGATCCTGGGAGAGCCTCCCTGCCTCCTCCTCCTTCCACTCCTCCTCCTTGCCTTGTCTTTGACTACTTGCCTCCTCGCCTCCACCTCTCCTTGGCTGATTCTCTGGCCAGGCTTTGGGAGTGACTGAGAGCTCCCTCAGCGAGACTGAGTGTCACTCGAGGTGACCCAGAAATGATAACTCCAGATGAACCCTGGATGTGTGGTAATCTAACCACCATGCCCTACAGCAGCGAGGAGCACGGGCGTCCAGGGAAATCGGGCATCTTGGTGGGTGCTGTGGCTGCCGTTTCGCCGGTGAACCGAGCCGGCTGCAGCGTCTGTCTGGGTATCATGCTCGGAGAACGCTGTGTTGTGGTACACAGTGAAATGGATCTTAGTGTTGCTGCATTATTGATGAGATACACTGTGATGTCAACCCAGGCTGGAAGAGCAAAGCAAAATGACTGTTAGCAGTGTGGCACATGATCATTTATGCAGGCTGTACAGAGGTGTAATTAATTGTCACCCTTTTGCTCTCAGCCCCAGCGCTCACTTCCACCATTTTTCGGTGCACTTGTTGTCATTGAAATCTGTGCGTCTTTGCCTCAGTGTGTTGCTCACCAAGAGGTGACTGCTGGCAGATTTTGGAGACCCTCTTTCATGGATGACCTCCCTTTCTCATGTTAACAGTAAATATACAGCTCAAGTGGAGTCAACGAGCTCCCTCACTCTTATTATTGAATGGATGGGTGTCACACTCACTCATCTGCCTGGGGAATAAGAATCCAGTAATACACAAGCAAATTAAACAGGAAAAGACCATGAGGGTTTAAACATTTACTTTAGCTCTTAAACTGAGAAAGTACACTCTTATGAATAACCATTCACAATCAAACCATCTTCAACACATAAACAGTATTAATATTTACTGTGATCTTGACATTATTAACTACTGCTACACTTTTCATCAGAATTTATTTTTTCATTACATGTTGCAATAACAACCCACATGTGTGCAGAAGGCTGAATCTCCTCACTATATAATGTTGAACTTATTTTGATTTTGCCAGTTTATCAGTCTAGGTGGACAGATCAGAAAAGTGGACACTGTAATGAAGTTCGTATGGTACAAAACTGAACCCAACTTTCTGGTTCATTGGGTTGTTGTTATTGATTTTATTAACATAGTTCATTTAAAAAGAGAATAAGTGTAGTTGTTGGTCTTCAGAGCTAGTGAAAATCTTTTTGCAAATGTAATTTTTGGTTAATCCTCCTTCGAAAATCAAAACAAAGAAGTGAAGAAATAGAGTCCCTTTGATAATTATCACCCTCTGCTCTCTGGTTATGGACCCTAAAATACACAAAAATCTTCAATAACCAGGCACTTTTATTTCGATTCTGTATTTAGTTATTCAATACCCAAACATTTTCCTGCAGGCATGTGTTGCTGAGCTCCACGTCTTGGTGAGATTGATTGATCTATTTTGACGATACACTCATCTAATTATTTATTCACACAAATTTCTCCAACCAGTAAAACTAGAACTGTACACAAATTCATTTCGTTTGAATCTCATCGAGTATTGCCTAGTGCATTCAAGATAGGTAATGATACGTTCTCTGATTAAATATAAAACCAACATATGCTTGAAGTTGCCAATATTTCTGGTCTGGTGTACTTGGTTTTTGTGGCTACAAAAAATTAAAAAAACAAACAAACAAGCAAAAAACATAAAAATCATATGCAGCAAGAGTCTTGTTTTTAAGATTTAAATGTGTAATCGTGAAATGTTACCATACCCTGTCTTATAAAATGGCATTTAAGTAAAAAATTTGGTGACGACTTTTTCTTATTTAATTCCAGGATAGACTACATATTACAGGCTGCACGCTGGGAAGGCCATTGGCTCATGACTTCCCATATTGTGTGTGCTGTGGTGTGTTGAGGGCTGTCTGCACACGAGAGAGGAATATTTAAATGCCTTGTGTTTTAATTGACGCTGCAACTGGGAGTGTGAGCTCAGAAACGAGGAACAGCCCCCATCTACCGGCAGTGTTTCCTCCGTCTCCTCAGCGCACAGCGCACAGTCCGGAGCTGCTCAGCCTGCGCGCAGCACAGGGATCTCTCTCACACACCGCACAGCCTCAGGTAAGACCCCCCTTTTTTCCTAGCTATTTATTTATCTCCAGGCAATAACAATAAAAAGTAGCATTTGTTGTAATAAAAAGAAGAAGCACGGGTGAAGCAATGCGCGTCAGATCTGACGTGAGATAAATACAGAGAAGTGGAGAATAGTCACCGCGATTAACTGGGATGTGCTGGAAGGTGTAAGGGTATAAACTCACTCACTTTACAGATTATTTTCACTAAAAGCACTTTTACTGCAATCGAATTTAAAAAAAAAATAACGTGTTACAAAACTAAATGTCTAAAAGTAGTCGTTCAATGACATTTTTTTTTTGAACGATTAGAAAAATATGGGCTTTGTCTCTTTATTTCTCAGTGAATATTATATTACTAGTTTTATTTTTTTTTAATCCTTTACTTAAAAGTTAGTGGCCTACTTATCCTTTATGGTTCTTCGTGTAATTGTAAACGTATTAATATTGTACTGAATGCAGTTTTCACTCTTTTGAAATTGCCACGTGCTTTTAAAAACAGTAATATTATTTAGCGGTGATTACTTAACGTTTAATTTAGCTAAACAAGATCAGCAACCAGAAATTAGGTCAAATCATGCTCAATAACTCAAGTAAAAATGACACCGTGTCAATCAGCTTTGTTTTTCTACTCCGAATTTATTAATATTATTCATCACAATTATCGGCACATTTAATTCTATTATATTTTGTGAAATAAAATTATTCTTGTCATTTATTAAAAAATAATGTGAAGATGCTGGTGTCGCTCTTTGATTTAAATGGGTGATAAAAGCAAAAAGTAAAACAAACAAAATGGGCTCCTCTGCTTGTATTCAGGCAAGGTATGTTCTAATTATGGGAAAAGGGAAAACAAGCAAATGAATCTAAACAAAACGAAAGCACAAAAGAGGTTATTATTGTTATTATTCCCCCATCCCCTTGGTGTTCACTGACACATTGTTAAACCCTCTTCAGTCAAATGAAATGTCACTGCTGGAGGCAACGGGTCAAAACAGGAGCTTATTATCGACGTTAACGCAATGAGAGGCGCTTTCATAAGAAACATAAAGTTGCACAGACTAAACATCAGACTGTACGGCGGGAATCAGTCCCAAGTTAAATGTTCAAATTTAAAAAGGGAAAAGGCAAAACGATATGGAATATAGTTTTTTTTTTTTTTTTTTTTTTTTTTTTAAACACATCAGATTGAATATCACACTGAGTGAGCTGATGGCTGCTCTCAGGGTGTCTTTGTCCAGGTGAAATGAAATCCGTGCGTCCTTTTAGGGCTCTTTTCAGGGCTCCGTGGCTGCTGCTGAGACTCTGACAGAGCGAAAATTAACGTTAGAGCAGCTGCAGGTTCAGCCCGTCCAGGAGGGTTCAAGCCTCGTCTTACAGCGCTGCTATCAAGGGGCCTCCAATTAAAGCCAACACAAGTTCACTGTGTGTGCGTGCGTGCGTCTGTCTGTGTGCGTGTGCGCGCGTGTCTGTGTGCTGGGGGGGTCACATGATAATGTAACACGTCTTGAGATGAAGCATCAACACCTGCAACCCCCCCTACCCTTACCCCCACACCCCCCATCTCAGTAAATCTATTATTGGGGATGAGGCAGACGTGCACGTTCAGCCACTTTATTTGTTGTTTCGGGATGTTTTCAATCACTGATCCCGCGCAGAGCATCGCTCATTATCTCAAGTTTGCCTGTAAAGAGCAGAATGGTCTTTGTCAGTGTAGAAATGAAAATATACCTCATTTTGTGTCTGTGACACCATGTTTGGTTCTCCGGACACTATAAACCCTTCAGTCGTCTTCTTTCATTTTGTAAGCACAGCTTTCACGTCCATTTAAATAACACAATTCCCAATTGTAGCTGCACAACACGCGGTGCACAACACTAAGGCTTAATAGGTGAAATTTATATCTCATTTTAGACAGCTACACATTTTAAAATACCCACCAGCTGGTGGTGGTTTCCCAGTTTGTTTATATTGGCTATACTTCCCCTTCAGATCTTTTTGCATCCTCTGCACACTGGCTCAGACTGCCATCCAGTCAACTCTCCTGCAGGTACCGGCCCTGATTCAATAAACAGAAAGAAGACCGTGTTAATTAATTTTCTGACAGTGAATAATTCCTGTTTCAAATGAGAGCAAGTGAAGTGAGTTTTGCACAGAAGACCAGGCTTACATTTCAATATTTTTTTAATAAACGAACACCCTAACTTAAATTGTTATTCGTCATGTTCAAAGAAAAAGAAACTGTTATGCCACACACACACACGTATAAATGTATACAAACACACACATAATTTCTGTCAAACTATTTAATGAACTCTATCTATTCCCTCCCTCCAGCCTATCTGTGATCACCACCCTGCCCAAGACAATAATAAACAACTTCTACACACACGCACACACGCGCACACACACAGTTATTGCATTATTCAGAGACACCCAAACACCTGATTAAAGCCATTTTATACTCCCAAAACTGTCACTCTTCGTAGGCACAACTTCAGTACAGAGAATTTAATTAAACTCAAAATAAATCAAATAAACTGTAATTAAACGATGTTTCATGTGAGGTCATTTCTGTCTGCTATAATAAAACCTCGAGAATATTTTTTAAACATACTTTATTGGTATTTTATTGTACTTCTTTAAGATGCTTAAAATAAATAAACATATTTACACTGAAGTTACGATTCATGAAATGTATGACAAGGCTACCGCCTCTGCTCTTTTAAATGGGGGAATAAAAGTAAGGAAAATGTCAATACCATACAGTAGTGGTCCTTCCTTCAGTCGGAATCGGAGTTTTTGAGAGAGAGTGACAGCTCTTTGTTGGTGAATAGCAATCAGAGAAAGAGAGAAACTCTCTCTCTTTCTGTGCGTGCGTGTGCGTGCGTGCGTGCGTGCGTGCGTGTGTGTGTGTGTGTGTGTGTGTGTGTGTGTGTGTTGAGAGAGAGAGAGCGAGAGAGGAGAGAGAGAGAGAGAGAGAGAGAGAGAGAGAGAAGGGAACTCCTCCTACCAAATTATTCAGACTGGGCCGGCTTTGCTCTCCCCACAAATAGGACACGGTTCTCAAATCCAGGCAGTCCCAACCTGACCTCCAAGCTTAGAGGAACCCCAGACTAGGAAACCGAGAGAGAGAAATCACCAGAACAGAAACAACACAAAACTTTGTGTCATTATTTTTCTGCGAGCGCCCACTGTAGCTTCCCCTTCTCCATCCCCACCACTTCCACACCGGTGTGTGGCATCATTTGGACTATATTTATTTTTTTTTCCTTTTTTTTTGTTTTTTTGTTTTTATTTTTCTGGAGCCCAGTTATTATCGGGAAGAAGGAAAAAGCTGGTGCACCACCACCATTCCTCCTGTCCCACCCATGCTGTAGTTTCTTCGTTTTTTCCCTTTTTCTTCCACTTGCCTTTTCTGCACTCTGCCGTGGAGCTGCTCTGAGTCTTTTGGGTTGTGTCATTGTTTTGTGTGCCTCCCTTAGAGCCTCACAGTCCATTTGGATCCGCTGAAAAAGCGGGGCGCAGCGCTACAGCACAGTATATGGAAGTTGTGGGCTGCAAGACTGAGGCAGGCAGTTGCACGTTGCGTCCAGGATCGGGAGCCATGCTTTTCCACGGGATCTCCGGGGATCACATCCAAGGAATCATGGAGGAGATGGAGAGAAGGTCGAAAACGGAGTCACGACTGGCTAAGGGCATGCAGCTCAACGGCAGAGAGTCGGTAAGAGGCCGGCTCGACCCGTCTGTGGCTTTATGTTAAAGCTCCTGTTTAAAACGTGCGTAAAAAAAATAAAAAATAGAAGAGGGACTGCGGCACGGCAGACATGCCCAGAAAAGTGCAGTTGTTTAGGAGAGCAGTCAGGAGGAGTTCATCCTCTTAAAAAGAAAAAAAATCCTTTAAAGATAAAATATCTCCTAGCTCTTAAAATGTTAGATCTCACTAACAGCTATACTCTGTTATTTACACGGAATAGTTTGTAAAAAAAAAAAGAATAAATTGTCAACAATTTTAGTTTTCTGTTGATATATATGGCAGGACAATGAAGTATTAATAACATTAAAAAAAGTATTTAGTTTCAGTCGAATTGAAAGTAATTTTATCAAAAAAATTAAGAACGGTATATTATTATTATTATTATTTATTATTATTATTATTATTATTATTATTATTATTATTATTATTATTATTATTATTATTATTATTATTATTAAATCAACACAATGTAATATTAAATTTATTTAATCGCATTTAAAAATCTGTTTTTCTTTTCAAAAATGTATGTAATATCAATAAAATAAACGTTCAGAGGCACAATTATATTTTCAAGTTCTTAAAATGTTTAATTTTATTTAATTTCCAAGCACCTATTTTTGTTTTAATGCATATAAATATAATATGTATTCTGTTGAGGCCTGTAAGCATATTCAGTCTTTACATGTGTCACTGTGCTGTGCTGTTAAAAAAATATTATTGAGGCAGCTGACACAAACATAATTTAAAGAGCAGAATACTTCTCAGTCAGTGTTTGTTTTTTCTTTTCTTTTCTTTTTATTTTTGATAGTATTTCTGGCACAATGTTTCCCCTGCAGTCGTCTGAAGGAAGCAGTTGCCCTGAGCTGTCTTGTCTCTCCTCCATGCAGACCATGCCTTCTATGAGCCCGGAGAAGCCAGCGCTGTGTGCCGGCTGCGGCGGCAAGATTTCGGATAGATACTACCTCCTGGCCGTGGACAAACAGTGGCACCTGCGGTGTCTCAAATGCTGTGAATGTAAACTAGCGCTGGAGTCTGAGCTTACCTGCTTTGCCAAGGATGGGAGTATCTATTGCAAGGAGGATTACTACAGGTAAGAGGAGTTCAGGTCAATCGTTCACACAAATATAGAATTCACCTAAAAAAAAAAAAAGAAAAGAAAGAAAAGAAAAAAATCTGGGCTGTCTGCTTGTTTTTTCCCTTTCCCATAGATTCATTTAAAAACTGACCCACTCATGATCTATGGTGAAGATTATTTTAAACTCATACAAAAGCATTTGGTCATTAATTGTATACAGCCACTCTCAGTCCTCATTCAACAGGCTTTTCACCTGGAATTAGGATGAAGCCTTTTGGTCCAATTAAGCCTGAAAAGTAACCCAGCAGCCCAACAGGGGGCCTGTATGGCGTTAATTGGGAGTTATCAGAGATATTGAAACTGTAGTTAATTTGTGGACCAGCCCAGGTGTAGTGTTTTCTGTATAGATCGGAGTGAGGTGTAATCCAATCGAAATGAATTCATAATCATCATCTTTGCAGCATGCATTTGTGTAGTTTTGTGTTCGAAAGTAATGTTTTAGTTGGCCCGAAAATAGCCTGTAAAAATGCGGTTGTGGGGTTTTTTTTTTGTGCCATAGTTGAGCAACACACTTATCGTCCCGCATGAGCCAGAACGTTGTTTCAAAACGCTGTTATAGAAAAATATCTCACGAGAGACAAGAGATGTTGTTATAAGCAGTCTTGTAGTGCAGCCTCTATAGCTCAGCCTTGTGCTTTACGTCTTAAGCAACGTCAATCGGTGTGCAGCTGTAGGTTTCATTATACTGTGGCTTTATGTCTGTCAGGGAGTATCTTTTGTGCACACGCGCTGAATTGTAAGCCAGATGTGGGTCTTGGCAAAAAAAGAAGAAGAAAAAAAAAAAGCAAGCTGAAAAATATAGGCCCATCACAGCCAGTAAATAGAGCACAGTTTGTGTCACTTACAGCCCTTTGTTAGTGTGATACCCGAAGAAAGCAAGCGGAGACCTGGCCGGCCTACTTTCACCATGCAGGGATAGTGCAGGTCGTATTTGGACCCGCGCTCCCGTCCCGTGTGTGTTTGTCCCGTTCAGGTTTTATGTATGAGGGTTCTTGACGATGTGCCTGTTCCAGAAGGTTCTCCGTGCAGAGGTGCGCGCGCTGCCACCTCGGGATATCGGCCTCGGAGATGGTGATGCGAGCGCGCGACTCCGTGTACCACCTGAGCTGCTTCACGTGCACCACTTGCAACAAGACCCTGACCACGGGCGATCACTTCGGCATGAAGGACAGCCTGGTGTACTGCCGGCTCCACTTCGAGACCCTGGTGCAGGGACCGGACTACCACCCCCAGCTCAACTTCGCCGAACTGGCAGCCAAGGGCGGCGGGCTCGCCCTCCCCTACTTCAACGGCACCGGCACCGCGCAGAAGGGAAGGCCGCGCAAGAGGAAGAGCCCAGCCATGGGGATAGATATACCCAGCTATAACACAAGTGAGACAGCGTGCTGCGTAGAGCCGGATCTCATGTCGACTCAACATGTTCACACATTTTTCAAAAATAACTTGTATAGATTCAGGCTATTCCCACGTAGTTATTTGGTGCATAAGTGGCTCACAGTTGTAACTCTTTGACCTTTATATTGTGTGTGTGGATAAGCCCAGGAACGGAAGGCAGAAAAATCTACAGGGAGGCTTTAATATCTTTTAATCCGAGGCTTAGTGTGAAATATTATGATGTACACTTGATCCACCATGAAGTCACAAGAACCAGGAGTGGTGATTTGGCTGTGTTGCTGTTTTTAGAAATGGTCATCGGACTGCGCTCATCAAAGCTCATCGTCTCACTTCCAGTGTTTTTTGAAGATGGTTAAGAAAATATGAGGGATTACGCAAAAAAAATCCCACCACTAAATTATTGAGGACGATTTTTTTTTTCATGATTTCTCTCGGAGTTGTGCTTCGTTACGCACAAAACCTTGGTCACTTGCTTCAGTAGCCCGGCTGCATCAGTCGCATTATATTAATAAATCTGTAATGTGAGCTTCGCAAATGAAGGCGAACATCGGCTGGACCGCCGCACCCTAGGGGCTAATTGATTTGGAGATCTCTGTCCCTTTACGCACGGTTTCTATGGCGTGTGTTACACAGACAATGATCGAAATCTGACCCCGCAGTCAACTTTCAATCGACTTTTATAATTAGGATGAATTTATTGCGCAGTAGAATGCCTGTGAGTGGGGTAAATATTGTTTAGGGCTGCTGCGTAAAATTGCGGTTGAATACTCACTTAAGTGTTTTGTGGGTGTTTTACTTTTGTTGGAGGAAGAAAGATCCTCTCAGTGCACTCTGAGCTACTGTTAAAAGTAGGTTTCATCTCAAATCTTGCAGAGGATCTCAGAGTATTATGACCCGGGCCCCCCAAAAACCCTCCCTGCAGCGTCCCCATTTTGTTGTCGCTTTCTGCGAATTAGTGCGCGGTTGAGAAAGTTGGTCATTGTGCGCCAAGTTTCCAGTGTTCCCGGTGAATGGGGAGGAATAGGGGTAATCTGCGCGTTAATTGTTCTTCCTTAATTGAAGGTGACGTTGGAATCCCTGGCCTCCTGTGCGGCGCACAGCACAGTTCTCAGGGACTCAGGCAGCAGCAGCGGCAGCAGCAGCAGCAGCCTCAGCGGCAGCGGGCAGAGGGGCCTGCAGCGGGGAGAGGCCGGGGCCACTCAAAACACAACACTGTACAGTCACTGCTCCGGCTGAAAGAGCTTTGGTTCGCTATTCGTAAACACACAATTCCGAGGGATTATGCAAATCCTAAAGTTGTCATAGATGCCATCGTGGCGAAATGTCCATTGTTTGTCCTGTGATTTTACCTCCTGAAGCACTGCATCATTGTGTTAAAATGTAGTGCAGTCACATCGGGCAGCCTAGAAAAACACACTCAAGAGGAAATCCCAAAGACAAAACAAAACCAAAAAAGAAAAAAAGAAAAAAAAAAAAAGAAAAAAGATGTTACTGTGGACTCCCTGTTAGACCCCACAGAAGCCCCAGTGGGAATCTGATCTTTCATTAGGGGGAATTTAAACAGAATACAATTTTTTTTTTCTTTTCATTAATGTGAAAAGAGAATTGTTGGTGGATTTGCGTTAAGCTTGTATGGATGTTTTTTTTTTTTTTTTTTTTAAATTTATTTATTTATTTTTGGGAGAGGGGTTGTGAACTGGTTCTAAACGAGGATTTAATCTGACTGGCAGTGTTCGATTTGGCTGATAAACTAGAGGAAAACAACTGCTCATGTTTGTAATTAAATTAAGAAGCGACAAGGAGCCATTTTTCCCCTTCCAAAGTGCTCCTTTGCCTCAATCGCGACATTGCGATCACACTTTGGAAACCTTTCTCATTATAGGATCAAATTGTTCATGTTAACGTTTTGCTCTGAAGATCAGGAGGTGTAGGGAGAGGTTTTGTTTCAGCTTTAGTGAGCACATTCGTGTTTGTTTTCACCAGGGAAAGGTGAGCGAGTCTTCAGCGTATTCCCCACCACTCAGTAGTTTGGTCTTGTTTGGATATAGAGACCCCTAGTGGGTAATACCAAGTGAAACACAATCCTGTGCAGCTTGGGGAAGGAAAACGTATCTATAAATCATTGTTTATGCTATTGTAGAGAAAGCCGTCACAAAAAGTGTTCTATAACACAAAAATATATATTTTACAGCATTATAGATAGCAATACAATGACACTGATTAAATAATAACCTAGAATCAAAAAAACAAAACAAAAAGCAAAACAACTTTCTGCCTGATCCAGGCAGGTTTGTTATTTAGCCAAGTAATTAATTTGTGGCTCTGTTTGCACTCCATCTTTATGATGAGGTGTTAGTTTATTTAATAGGATGTTTTATTACCCATTGAGAAAACCAGCTGGCTGGCTTTTCAGTGAAGGGAGACTGGGAATGCATACAATGTGGTAGATAATTCGGGAAGTCGCTTCTGGCTTAATATTCTCTTTTGTCTTTAAAGTAAAATAAGACACTAAATTATTTTGGGTCCTTTCTCATATACATGAGCTGTAAAAGAAAGCTCATTGTAGAAATATTGGTATTTACACATAATGTTTTTGCTGTAATTACTCAAAAAGGTTATTCCATCTCAGTGGAGCAAGTTAGTGAAAATGAAATAATATATGTAATCTTATATTTTTTGAAGTTATAAGTATTATAGTTGATATTCTTAGCAATGCAAGCATTTAACACAGTAAATTTGTTGTGATTCTTTGCACTCAGCTTTTGACAAATGGAGCCCATTAGGCCTTTTAGTCTTTGCAAACACAAGCAGAGATAACTCAGCTCTGTCCGGGTCTCTGGGGAATATTTATCATTTTTATGTTTGATAATTACTAACATAGATTTTAATGGAAAAAAGTCCACAACACCCAATGGGTTGTTTATATATAATGACATCAGATTAATGCAATTTTATTCACTTGAATCAGTTTCCTGACTGTCACTGTTGGGTAAACCAAAGTTTTATGAAGACAAATTTATAACACATTTGATTTAAATGATTTTGTCCTTTCCATACTGACCATATTGAAACATACCTAATGTAATTTTCAACCTTTAAACTAGTGTGAAATCTAATTAGTGACACCTAGGATAATTTGATTCAAGCATATTTTCTGATTTGAATAATTTCCCTTTACAGCAGTGGAGTGGGATGGTTGATTATCAGTTAGACGTCAATCAAGAAACCTTAAGAATGCAGAAAAAAATTAAACAGAACAACAAGAAGAAAGAGAGAGAGAGAAAGGAAAAAAAAGAAATCTTGCAGAGATAAATAATTTTACTGTGTTCTGCTTTCTGTCCTCTCTGCAGGCTGTAATGAGAATGACACTGATCACTTGGACCGGGACCAGCAGGCCTACCCTCCAACACAGAAGACCAAACGCATGAGGACCTCCTTCAAGCACCATCAGCTGCGGACAATGAAATCCTACTTTGCCATCAACCATAACCCTGATGCCAAGGACTTAAAGCAGCTGGCCCAGAAAACAGGCCTCACTAAGAGAGTGCTACAGGTAAGCAGAGAGCCATTCTTCTAACTAATGTGATCACTCCTCGTGTTTGTGTGCGTGCATCCCAGTCCCCCTCCATGTCCCTCTCATTTCACACCAAAATTACCATCAGTCATCTTTTTGATTTTACTTTGTTTTGTTGGTCCATTTAGTCATTAGATGTACATCCAGGGGTATTTATGTGAATTTTTGTAATCGTAATTGTTATTCTTATGAGAAAGGAAAAAGATAAGGAGTTGTGAAGCGTAGAAACTCAAGTTTAAAATTGCTGGTAACTTGGTCAGTAACATGAGTGCACATTTCCGTGTTATAGTTACTTTGGCGGAAAGGGGTAATTTATGTCTCACAGCTAAAAGGAAAAAAAATAGGATTTTGCATTCAGTGTTCAGTGCCCCTTAATACCAAAATAATTTATGAAATTAGAAAGAAGTGTGCTAACTTGACATGTAAGCTACTGTACCAATGATTTGATACTTTCCTTTTTTTTTTTTCTTTTCTTAAAAGTAATTCTACTTAAACAAAAAAGTAAAAGCCACACTGGGATTGGTTTGCAGGTTTGGTTCCAAAACGCAAGAGCCAAATTCAGAAGGAACGTTTTGCGACAGGAGAATGGAGGTGTTGATAAGGCTGATGGCACCTCACTCCCTCCACCCTCATCCGACAGTGGGGCCCTGACCCCCCCCTCCAGCGCGGCCACACTAACAGACCTGACAAACCCCTCTATCACTGTAGTGACCTCCGTCACCTCTAGTTTGGACAGCCATGATTCGGGGAGCCCTTCACAAACTACCTTGACAAACCTTTTCTAAGAAGCTCTCAATAGCAGACTGATTTTTTTTTTTTTTTTTTAATTTCTTTGGGATTTTTAAATTTTTTTTTTTGGGTGGGTGGGTGGGGTGAGGTCCTTTTTATTCTCTTTCCTCGATTTACATTTTTATTTTTTTAAGTGACACCTTTAAATCAACCAGAGACAGCTCCTTGGAACAGAAAGTGCTGTACTGTGTACACAAACAAGAACAACAAGAGCAACAACAGCAGCAGCAGCAGCAGCAGCAGCAGCAGCAGCAGCAGCAGTGACCACATTAAAACACGGAGATCTTTTTAATGTGTAGTATTCGAACCTGCACGGCATATGCAGAGATTGATTTTGGACTGGACATTTTTGCAGTTGAAGAAATTAGTAAACTGCTATGGACTCTGAAATTTTTTGAAGGAAAAAAAAAAGAACAAAACTTGAAGCTTGTTTGCAAAAGTAGAATTTTCTTTACATGATTTGACTTTATTTGTACATTTGTATTGAATTCTGATTAGAATGAGCCCTTCTTAATTTATGGTCAATTGGTAAATTTAAAAGTAATATGAATATCTTGCCCTCAGAAACCTGTATATGTATGCACTGTGTTCGCACTATTCAATTTAAAGACTTTGTTTCTGTTCTGGAATAATTTGCTAAATAAACTTGTAGAATGTTCTGTATTTGGGTAACTCCAGAAAACAGGCTTTAATTATTTCCGAATGTTTCAGTCTTGAAGACTGAGTTGGACGGAATCAGACATTGGTATATCTCACAGAGCTACTTGTAAAACGTCTAAATTACACTGTAAGCAGCCAGCCATTGCAGCTTGTAATGACAGATAGACGCTAAGCCACTTACATTTTGTCTTGATTCACAACTTTACTTTTAATGAGGTGAAAAAAAAAAAAGAAACAAATCCCACAATCTGTGCAGTGGTAACTGTTCAACATGTAAATGCAGTCACATTGATATAAATTGTTTGATGATTAAAAATAAGCACGGGAAATTCAGATGGTTGAGTAGTTAATGGGCACTGTTGTAATCGATTGTTTTCATGGCAGCATCTTTTTATTTTAATTGTGGCCTCATAGACTAAGTCAAATGGATGAAGCTGAGTAGACATATCCATAGATCCACAGCTAAACTCAATTGCACAGTGACAATATACTGCCCAGTAAAAAAAAAGTGCATTATTGATTTTATCATGTTGCTCAGGGTAACGATGTGATTTTGAAAATGAAAGAAAAAAATAGAGTAGGGGTGAGAAATATAGCGATTGTGACATTGCAGACTAGATTTGTAGATCTGACAACAACATTCAAATGACCTCAGATAGGTGGAGTCGTAAGAAGCAGCCAGTGGGTAATCATTGTCCTCGTGTTCTCTTTTTGGGCCATACTTATACTTTCTTTGACAACACTTGCCACTGAACAGACCAAAAACATGTTTCTTCTGGCTGAAAGATAGAGAGGAAAGAGAAAGCAAAATCTTCAACGGAGTTGATATGTTTCATTGTGAGCGTCACAATTTTGTTCTATTGTGGGACAAAGTGGCACTCTTGATCTACTTAATGAAGTAGATGCCTAACTCAGTTCTACTATGTGCCTTATGCTATAACTTGGGAGAAAGTTTGTGAAATTCAGGATATATGTGTTCTTTGTTAACTGATTCACATCCTTTTGGCGCCTCACTAGTTTTGTACTGTTTTGCATCTTATTTCCGAAGATCTTTTTATGGTGTATCCTGTTAAAAAGGGGGCAGCGATGTCATAGAAAGCATTTGTGCACTCTTTCAGATATAGTTGGGTAATCCAAGAACCTTATATATTGATCTTCGTGTTAATAGTTGAGTACAGTAAGTGTTCTATCAAGATTGTCCATGTTTCCCTGTTTCTTGATAAAGATGGTGTATAGAAACTATTTCCCCTTAAATATTTATGGACCAAACGGTTGTTATATATCTTATTAAATTTGTGTGAATAAAAAATACTTTGCTTTAAATGGGTTTTATTTTTCATTACACTTGCCATTTTTGTGTTCTTTCTTGAATACAATTATGTTTCCTTTCTCACATCGACAAATGAGAGAGCTTTCAGTTGTTAGGACCAGTTGAACGTCTTCATTTTTGCCTCCATTTTTTAATTTCTATTTCCTATTTTATGATGTTTATAGTTTTCAACGTAATGCCCCATGGATTTGCATCTAAACCCTGCAGTCAAAAATATGAAATTGCTTTTTAATGCATGAACGTGGCTTTAAATTTCAATAAAAGGAATGCTGCAAAGCACATATTGACTTTTTATCGCTATACATATACAGTATATATTTCTGCATATAATATATTGGTAAGCCTAAAATGAAGTAAGAGTAAATGCAGACCCCATAAAGCCAGGTTGCTCTGTAGTTAATATATTCTTACTCTATCGTTTCTTTCAGGGAGAACAAATCTTGGGGCATTACAGCCATACATCCCGACGTTTGAAAATTCCCTAAAGTATTAACAGAAGGGGAAAACTTTGATGGGAATTCCTCACCATTGAAGACAAAGACAATGTTAGGATAAGATGATAGCATATTGAGTACAAATAAATGAACGACCAACAATTAAAAAAAAAAAAAATCTGTTTCAGTTGCAAATGTACAAGAATTCTTTTAAAAGCAAAACTTTGTCCTGAATGTTTGAATCCATCAACGGAGGAGACGCTGAAGTGTACCATATATATGATATTAATGTGAAAAATAATCTCTGTATTGGAATGGTAAATGCACCAAAATGATAATAAAGTGTACTGTAACATAGTTTAAAAAAAAATCTCACAGATAGGCTGCTGGACGCAACTGTAAAACCACAAGCGTCCAGTAACGACAGTGTGAAACAGACAGTATGGATGTGACGACGATGAGCACACATACTAACACATGTACAAACACACACTTACACACGATATACAGTCCTACAACCATTGCCTTGCTTCTATAGTAAGAACAGTATAAATACATATTCCCCCCCCCACACACACACACACACACACACACACACACACACACACACACACACACACACACACCTGTAAACACAAGCTGCCCCCACATGGACCCCACCCAAGGATCTGCTTGCTAAATAGAAGATTTCTTTTGTCACAAGTGTCATTTCATAAATACACGGCCTCCTTGAAACTCGGCAGCAGGATGCCCATCAGATATGATGAGTGTATGAAGAGGACTGCAGAGCTGGAGCTTTGCCATCTGGCTGTACCGTGGAAAGGAAGTAAAAAAAAAAAAAGAAACACAAAAGCAGATAAAGAAGAGATTCTCATTTTGCATGCGCCTCATCATATTGTTAACATTTTTTCTTGAGATGTATATTCTTTTCCTTTGATTTACTGTATGATTTATTGTCAGCTGCAAAATAAAGCATATGAAAATGATGTCCCTGATGCCCATATATAGTGTTGCACATATTGAAACAAACACCGCCAGTGTGACTGTGAGGATATGGGTAGCGCTGCTTCAATCCTATCCGCTAATGACATTCAGCTTCCCGTGAAGACGAAATCATTGGTTTCTCATTACTATAATGTACATAGGCGTGGAGCATTTCACATTGTGTCACCTCTAAATAGGTGGTTTAGGATGATAAACATCTCTCACACTAAAGATTTGCACTATGGGACACTTTGCATTTTGTCACACAATTTGAAAGACACAACAAATCAGTATATAGAAACAGTCGCTTTTGTCATAACTTAGAAAAAAAAGGGTAACTTTTCATTCATCACTTAGATTAATGACACTAAACACAGACACAAGTGATATAAATACAGTGATCTTGGTATGAACAACAAGTACAGATTTAGTTAGACAGTGTAAACAACAAGGAGGAAAGGAATAAAGAGGGAGAGCGGGCAAAAGAAAGACTAAAGCCACATGGGTACCAGTAAACAGGCTGGTGTTGAATTCCAACAATGTGGGAAACAGCAAACACTTCCGTCAGTCCGGGAGGAAACCTCAGTCTCGCCGGGGTGCCTGGGCGCTGTGGCAGCAGGCCTGACGGGAGGACGGTGGGCGGGTTGACGCCACACAGCTACAGGAAACAGGGCTGGAGCAGCAACACAAACAAACATAGCCAGGCACCGCTCAGCTTTTTGGGAGTTGTTGGATGAAAAATTCTGGACAACATCATGGCCTCGTGTTGACAAGTATTTCAGGGGTTCACTGTTGGGCCGCCGGTGGCTGGAATGCATCTTATCGGTATTTGTATGTTCTTGTATATACAGTGTGTGTATAGGCAATGCCTGCTCATCCTCCCTGTTGTCAACAATGCTGCTTTTCTCTTGTCCAGATAGTTGTAAAGAAAAGAAAAGAGCATAAAAAAATAATTAAATGAAAAAAGAAGATGGGGGGTAAACATACGTTCCAGCATTTGTGTAGCAAATTTCTTTTGATCTCATGGTTCTTGAGACCGACTGTGCCAAACTGCAAGTATCACAAACAGGCCTTCCGCATTTATCTACTTCTCTTTAAGCACAGCTGTCTACAATGACTATAAAAAGCATTCTCCAATCCTGCGGCTACCCAGCAGATGTGGACCTCAAAAAAAAGAAAGAAAACTAAGGTGACAGAAATACTTACCGTTGAAAAATCCTTAAAGGAAGTTGCACTTACTCTATATATACACTACACACCTATTAAAATAATATCAGTACGTACCAATACATGTCTGAATCTGTATCTTATTTCACAGCATCAATTTACACACATATATCAGAGCACTTAGCATAACAATGTAAAGACTAATAAAAACCCGCTTGACAGATGAAACTCATAAGCAGTTGGAAGAGTGCTCAACTTTTAGTGCTGCAAAATTCATCCCAATTCACAAAAGCCAACAGCACTCCAGTTGAAATACAATTTTTTTGGGACTAGTTTATTCGCAGACTTAACAGGTTGGTGATCAGATTCTTCCTAATCCTTCAGTATTGTTGTTCTTAAAGGTCAAATGAAAAAACAGACACAAGGATAAGCTTCGTGCTCGTCAAAACACAAAATATCAGGGGAAGTCTCAGGTTTAAATGAATAATTCTGGTATCTAATTCAGCTTTGCAACAACTACAGAAGCTACTTCAGGCACATAATTAAATCAGTGGGTGTCCAATACTTTGAATGCATCAAAGTCACGAACATGCAGACAATAGTAGCTGTTGTACCACATCTAAAGCAACAGGTGTGATTCGTTTTGGAGGATACGACAGAACAAAGTTGTCCTCTCTGTGGCTGACAACACCTGTAATTCTCACCACCTACATGATAGTCCAGGACAGCGTGTCTCTGCGAACACACACACTTTCACGGTAACACATTTCCACACATTATACATTTACAGTGACAGGCGACACGAGCCAAACAAAGTATGGAATAACCACTGAGGCATAGGCTACACCTGGAGTTTACATGTTGCTCTGATAGTGTTGTTTCAATTGTCACTGCTTGTGTGTGTGTGTGTGTGTGTGTGTGTGTGTGTGTGTGTGTGATATTCTGCCAGTTCCGCTTCAGTACCCTGCTCTCATTGCTAGGCGCCTATTTAACCTCACCTCGCACACCAACCACCCCGCTAACTCAAATACACACCAGTGCAGGGACACACACATAGACAGATGTCAGAGGGGTGACGATGTGAGTGAAACACAGCTCAACTGCTGCGAGAGCATGTGTGTGTGTGTGTGTGTGACTGAGGTCTGCCCCTCTTGTTGATATCGAGCAGGTGGAGATGATCCGCTGTGCTGGGTGTCTGCCAAAAGAAGCTACACACAAATTTATTGGTGCACATGCAGGTACACATAAACTGAGACACACAACAGCAGCCAAACAATTTTCTTATAAAGTGACTTAGACAGAAATAAAATGCCAGTTTTGTCCTTCACATTATCACAGACTATGTCTCTTGTGCCTCATTTGTACAATGCTCTCCACATGCCATAAATCCTTTAAGTCTCTATTGTGCTGTTATTCTATATTTACACCTATTTGTTATGTGACGGCTCACATCTAGACAACCTTGAAAATGCTGCGATCAAGGCTGATAACTACAGGTTGCAATTGCACTTTGAAGACAAAACAACATTAATTAGAGAATAAAATGGAAATTCAGGCATCACTTGCACGGTGCCTCCAAGTTCGCCTGGGTATATGAAGAGAGAGACAACATTTCATACACATTTCCATCTGTAATCCCTTTTCTCTTTCCCTGTGATAGCTGCACTCTGTGAGGTGCATAAACAGGAAGCTCGTCTGCATTGGTACGGCATGTTTCAGTGTGTGACAGGTCATCTTTGTACTGGCGGAGTGTAACCTCTCAGTTCTTGCTAAACCTTCAGGATGCACGCAGCTCCTCTCCCCTCCATCTGCTGGTCTCTATGAAGTCTGCACCCGATCACAGGAGCTTTGACTGCAGCTTCTGTCTCTACCACATTGCAGTCATACCTAACCCCTGAGCCAGATCAACAACACACAGGAAAATAAAAAAGACACGAGTAAAAACACCAACAGTTTTTTCCTCTTTAGGTGTTTAAGATTGGCTTTCAGCCCCTGGGAGCAAAAATTCAGCATATTTAGCATCGAGAAGCCTGAATAGGATTACACACGATTCTGAATGTGCAAAGAAACAAAAACCGAACGAATGTGCATGTGGGTCTAAAATAATATAAATACTCTGGTTTGTGAAGACATACAGTTCATATCGTGCATATTAGTTATTGCGCTTTAATATGGTCATAAGCAACGAGATATATTATCTAAATTCAGGTAAAATACAATTTATTTACATTCGTATGAAATTCCACAGAGAAGGGCCCAAACAGTGAGACAAATTTTGCACATCGTATCAGAAATAAATGTCACATTTACAGTAAAATGTCTAAAATGTTTCTCTATAAACTCAGCAATTCAACCTTTTTCATTTCCCCTGGAGGAAGTACCTTTCCCGTCATGGTTACCTGCAAGCGACACCAGAAAGTTTGAAAAGGAACAGAGTGAAAAAGACGACAGTACTCTTCATGCTAAAAAATATCCCCAAATCAAAAGGAAATCCTCTCTGTTAAATAAACAATATCAGCTAAAAGAACACAAAAAGTTTGCCATTGGTTTAAAGCGGCAGATCAGTGCACAGAGCCACTTTTAGAACAATAGAAATCCAACACGATTATTAAACAGTTTTCTACCAAACAGACGTGGAGGCATGCGTGTTGAACTAGAGGATCTCGGGGTGCAGCTCCCCTTGCAGACTGATGCATTACTTTTCATCCATCCATCTAATTATTCCCTTAGAAACCTGAAATTTGAAGATACAAAAGACCGTCCCTATCTGTCACTGAGCGGCATTGATCTTATTGAAAGAAAATGTGGGTGTAGAGGAAACCCAATATAACTCATGCCATTAAATTCCACACAGCATTATTCACATACAGAATTGACAGATTTCTGTGAGACATTTCTTTTAATCTTCAACTGTTGTTGAAGAAAAAGGGGGAAAAAATCCCACACTCCAGGCATCTTTCCCTTCTCCATATTTGCAGTGAGGTTAACAAAAAAGGCTATTGAAGTATGGAGAAAAAACACAACCCCACCTAACTTGTTGATTATTAACAATGGGGATGGGAAGAAGACAGATGTGTTTCTTGTGTATCAGCAGTGTTTGAATTGTCAGTCTGAAATCAGCACTGAAGCTTTTATCAAAGCACAGTAAGCTGATCAGCTTCCAGATGCTCTCGCTGTCCATGCGTGTCAATACGCAATACCATTTTTTACCAATAACTTCTCTTAATATTCCCAATTACAGACGGCGTGGATGTGTGTGTGTGTGCCATGGGATGTGTGGGTAGTCTCCATGCATGTGTATAATGATGGCAAGCAAGACTGCGTGCATATTTCAACGTGTGTTCAGGAAAATCCACTAAGCCTCGGCTGCCTCTATCTCTCCACTGCACACGCTGACAGTCACACTTACTCACACAACAGATCATCTCAGAAATTCTAAACAAAGTTAAAATATCAAATCTTTTAGTTTTGTTGCTACTTAATAGTTTGTCACCAACATCGGTGGAAAGTAACTGAGTCTTTTTCTACTGTCAATGAAAGCAAATTAAGCCAACAGTCCTGAACCATGTGTATTATTCTGTTTCATGCTCGTTATTCATTTGACACCGAGTCGTCAAAGAGGTAAATATTGTACTTTTGCTTTTCAAATCAGGAATTCACACAGGAAGAATGACATTTATATTTCACTCTTTCACATATTTCGGCAGTCATACCTGGGATGTCGGAGCTTCATGAAGTCCATCAAGACAATGATATAAATTTACATGGAAAAAGCTCACATTATCCTAGATACAGTTTAATAACTTCTTTGACTGAGAGATATTATCTGGCTTCCAATGCAAGGTAATCATGCTAGTTTAAAATCAAATCTATCCGATGTCAAGCTACTTTGAATACTTGAAAACTGCATATGAATCTATAATATTCTATGAAACCATATTTCAAAGATGAAAGACTGCTACTGTGTAGGAGTACGCACTGCAAATAATGTGAACATTTTACATAAAAGTGTCTCAAAATTTTTGTACATTTTCACAAAAAATGTCCCTTAATGTGAAACAGAAAAAGCTCCAAAAAAATCCTACAATCTGCAATTCAACAATATGATATCACTAAAATGTTCAAAGAATTTAGATGGACGAGGCCCAGGGTCAGTATTTGCTGCTTGCGCACTCTGGGCGCACAGTGTAGGGTCACATTAGTGCCTACGGTGAAGTGGGGAATTACATTCTCCTGAGGGGTCACACGAAGATCTAAGGCGGATGTGGAGTTCTGAACCAGAAGCTAAACTAGTCTTTATTATTAACATAATCCATTTTAAAAACCAAAACTGTTTGTCACATGATTTTTAGTGAGCTGCTCTTCCTGTTTTGCATTAATCATTAATTTCCTCTCTTTTATAATAAATAGGGATTCATGCTGTAATGCTCAAATACATGAATCTATTCTTCACAAGCGAAGCACATGGATTTTACTTTTAACATGAGCAAATAAAGACTTTGATGGTAACAACTTGTCTGAATTTTAATTTCTGCATCAACCTTAATTTGCCTTCATACATTTGCAGAATAACAATCACTATTTGTGCTAGCTAAAATGTAAAATAAATTGCACTCATGGGTATAAATAAAACTATAATTGCATGTAAGTGAATGTCCTAAATGGCAGGGATTTTTTAACACTAAATTTAATAAAAATGTAGAAATGAAACCCTTTCATTGTCCCTTAATTTCTACACAATTTAAAGACATCTTAACACATATGGATTCAAGATGTGCAGATGCATCATGTAAACAAAGGTAGAGGTAAACACTCAGGTAGAGAGTAAAATTGAAGGTTTAAATTTTTGAATACATTTATAAATCTGAGAATGTGTCTAAATCGTGGATTTCCTGGCTTTGTTTCTGTTTTTAAATTTTCTCTGTTTTAGTACATTCATATGTTATTTGTTGAACATTTAAACATAATAACTGAGTAATATTCAAGTGTGCAAAATGTACATCTTAACTGAAAAAGGCATATTTTTTGACCCATTATGGCACAGGTGCAACTTTTCTTGAATTGTATTGCTGCTATAAAATTTATCTTCTACACCATTTGATCCACCTTGGGTTCACAGGGCGCTGGAGCCAATCTCAGCTGACGATGGCTGAAGGCAAGACACAACCTGGACAAGTCACCAGTCCATGACAGGGAAAACACAGAGAGACAGACAGTCACACACTCACACTGCTTCTCAAAGTGTGGGGTGGGCCTCCCCTGGGTAACACCAAAGAGCTTCAGGGGAGGCGCAGCAGCGGGAGAAATAGGGATCAATGGAATCCTCCCTTTCAAGCAAGATTTTTTTCTCTTTTTGAATTTTTTGAGAAGAAATTGTGACAAAAAGAAATGAATGGAGGACATGACTGGTAATTATTTTGTTAAAAAAACACATTTTAAGAACAGAAATTGTGTTCCGGGGGAAAAAGTGTAGAAGAGATAAATAGTTCAGATGATATGTCCCTCACTATCAGAAAAATGGCTTTGTTTTTATTTTGTGTGGGTCCCAAAACATGTTAATGGTAATATTTCCAAAGCATCACATTTAGACAGAATTTAGCCAGAGAGTTTTCAGGTGGGAGTCAAATTGTTTTAAATTTTGTGCATGGGTGGGATGACTCATCCTGTCACACTTTTGTTAACACCTGAAATAGCCTCACATTTTGTTCTTGGCCCAGAAAAGCTGTCAAGCCCCACCAGGACCTAAACCAGGTAAACTGTGTCATGTGAGATGAGACTGCTGATCAATACACCAATGCAAACTCAAACAGGAATATGTTTCACAAAATGTTAATATGACATATACAACACCATGCTTGTGATCTTGTGTTATGTCTGCTTGTTGCTCTTTATCACTGTCCTTTCCTTTTCTCTCTTTCTAAGCTCAACCACAACAGAAAGTCACTACCTCTGACTTTGTTTCTGCAGGTTTCTTCCTGCTGAAAGTGAGTGTTTCATGTCCACCACTGGCCATGCTTCCTGAAGTGAAATTAGTGGGTTTTGCTCTAAAAAAAAAAAAAAAAAAAAAAAAAAAAAGATAACATGAATGACTGTGCTGTATTGGGCACTGTATAAATAAAACTGAACTGAATTCTCTTGAGAAATTTGGTTTCATGAGATTTGCACATCTTTGAATCTTGGTTTAATTCACATCCACTCACCTTTTTGTAATCACAGCTGGAATGAAGCAAGGAGAAGTACCCGGTGAAGGCTGAGAGGGATGTCCAGGCTCCACTCTGGTGTGTTTTGTCTCAGCATATTGGGTGTAGAGATTATGATTCATCTGAAAACTTATTGGCAGTGGCAGCAGCCAGGTGGAGGTGAGGGTCGGGGTGGTGGTTTGAGTTTCTCTGTTGAATCTCGCGGTATTTGACAGCTTCCCTCCACTCTTTGACACTTGCCCCTCCTCTGCGCTCCGGGAATGCTGGGTTGTTTACATTACTGGCACACGGGTCAGCGCGGTGTGGTGATGAGGGGGGCCCAGCGGTGCACGCAGGCTGTCTGAAAACACGTACACATCTCTGCACAGGCGCTCCCTGCGAACACAACTTTCTCTGCGCACAGGCGAGGTGCCACGCCAGACGAGAGGCTGGTCAAGTCGACTTTCTGCAGCGACCTTGGTAAAAGAAAGGGAAAGTCAAAACAAAGACAAGCGCCATAATCATCAGCAGAGGCTCCCAGCGTGAAGAAGGAATAGCTTAGCAACAGACTCCCACTTCCTGGTAAGAACTGACAATGAACTTATGAAACTAAGCTACGGCTAATTAACCTCTTGTAAAATGCACCGCAGTCCCCGTGTGACTTTCTTCGGGAAATGATAGTCTCGTAGAGGGTTCAGAAGTTGGTAGTTTTTTCGAGATCACGAGTTTACTCTCACTCGTAAAAGTTTCTACGAAGTTCGTAAGCTAGGTAGCTTAGCCTGTTAGCCGGCTAGCATACCGCCTCGCTAACTTAAAAATCCAATAAAGTATATCGTGGACTGTGTCAGTGGACGATAATACCAACACGGTAACGTGGTAATTACTATGTAATAAGGAGCTGTTTTCCCTTTACTGTAACTTTTACCTTTGCCATGCAGCTCAGCCTGTTTGTACCGCGTTACCGTGACAGTGGTCACTTTTAATGACATGCTGCACAGTCATGCTATCCTGACTTTACACAAGTGAGTCGAAAAACTTCTCATAAGACTGTTTTTTAAACGCGATTCAACATGTGTCACAGTCAGTGTGCCACTCTGTACCCTCACGGTGGTTTATGTGTGGCGCAGAGACATGTATTTGATCGGATCGTAGCTTCTCTGTTGTAGCTGTATGGAAAAAAAGTCAAAATGATCTTTCAAGCTTCATAGCTATTGATATTAATACACGGATGTCAAACATACGGCCCGTGGGTCAAAACTGACCCACTAAAAGGTGTGATAAGGCCCAACGGGTGAACTTGCAAACTATCAAATACCGAGAAAAAAGATTATCTTCCATTTTCAATAGGAACAGTAGCTGTGTTGTCGTGTTTTGGTGCGCTTTGTGGATATAACAGTACACTGTTATGATTATAAACTGTATAATTAGTGATGCAGCATGAAGGCCAGACACCTTTTTGTTAGCAAAATAGCATTAGCATCAAAGCCATGCTATGAGGGTACATTTATGAAAGCGAACTGATGTGAGCTGTAACTGAGCATGACAGACCTTCCCAACACTACACCATGGTACTTGAGAACTTTAAGGTGATCTGAAGAGCAAAGTATGGCATAAAATTGTTTGTTTCATTACACTATCAAAAACTTAAGGAAAATATAGGTGCCTAACATAAAGTTTAGTTGCTTATTACTTTGCTGTATGTCTCTCTTATATAACATTTTCAGGTTTTGCGAATCTTTTTTTACTAGAACAAATACCAACATTTGTAATTGTCATTATTTGAAGCTGGGGATGCACCGATACCAGTCTTTCAAATGACAAGTACAAGTATGAGTACTGCCTTTTAGCTATCTGTTGATAACCAAGTACTGGAACTTGTGAATACCATTACAATTACAGTTGTTTTCAAAACGGTTTATTTTCAACATCTTTATCTGCTGATAAATACACAAAAAAAGCATTATCACGAAATGCTAATGGTCGTATGATGATTTCTTTTTCCTGGCACACAGTGAGCGTGTTAGTCTGTCAAGGTAAAAAGAAAAACAGTAACAACAAGATGTAATTACTTTGATGAGAGTAAAAGAGGGACAAATGCAACATATCTGCTGTATGTAGGTTTTTTTTTTTTGGTGAAGATTTAGAAACCATTAATAAAGTCACAGTTTGCAATGAATGTTCAACATCACTCATGCAAGAAGGGATTAGAATCAGGTTCTCCTTTCTCAATACTGGAAATCCAATCAGGCCCACTTCCTGGTACTGGTCCATGTAGTACACAGGTACCTCCCATGTCAGTGCTGTGTCCCACGGAGAAATTGGATAGATCATTGGTGTCAAACATAAGGCCCATGGCCAAAAACAAGCGCGTAAGAGGCTCCAATTTGGCCCACAAACTAGTTAACAAATTATAAAAAGTTTTCTGCCATAGTATTGTACTCTGCACCACAATAGTTTAAATTTAAAGGATATTTTGGCAATATTTTACCAGTCTGGCCCACTCAAGATGAAATGGGCTGTCTATGTCTCCTGAAATAAATTAGTTTGACACCCCTGGCACAGATTGTGAAAAGGCTTATTTTCATAAAGAAAGACATGCTTCTCATTATGAATTTGTTGGATGTAGGATTGTAGACTTGTTCCCCCTTGGGCTTGAGAGGAATTCTTCTCTTTGGTTTGTGTAGAGTTTGGGTCTGTCAGTCATCATCAACATGATTGTCATTGGTTTGTGCTCAGATAAATGTGTACAATAGGCTGAGCTTAGTTTTGAGTTTACATTTATATTTTTAAGCTTTGTACTGCCACATGAGCTCCTGTTGTTGAAAGAATTGCTTTCATATTAATACAAGACTCTGTGAATTACCTGCAGTCCAATAATTTGGATTTATTCCTTTTAGGTATGAGGAATATGTTATGTTCTGTAAAGCAGTAAAGTGCATTTTCATTATTAAATAGTGTACGATTGCAAAGCATTTCATGCTTTAGTTACTGTAGAAATATTTTAAGAATATTGAATAAAGAGTTTACTGTTTTCTCATTAAAAATATTACAAGAATAAATGTGGTTTAAATGTAAGTTGCATTAGTTTTCTTATTTTGGTCTGCAAGTTACTACAAAACAACATTCCCATCATCATTTTGACAAAAGCATCATAATGTAATTGTGATTTAATGTTGTCAGTAATAAGGAAAATATTGGCATTGACAATTGACAATACTTTCTTTTAAAAACATTGGCATATCAGATATCGTCACATATCCAATATTTTACATTCCTAATCTGATGCTTTTAAATTTCAGATAATGTTTAAGTCACATTTAAACATTCACTGTATATTTTTTTTGACTTTGGTATTGCAACACATTGGGTATAAAAATGAACAAACTTTTTAAATATGACTGAACTGCTGATTTTTACTGATGGGTTATTAAACATGGCTCTGCCAGATACTTTTCAATTGCAGGGGCTTTCTCAAATGAGCTCACTGCTGAGTGGTGAGGTTGTCAGGGAGTTTGTGCTCCGATTCAGATATTCCAAAAGCCTTTTTTGTTCAATTAGAGACTGTAGCATGTATTACGTGCTATTCTAACAGGTCTGCATGCCCTGCTGAAGTGGAGTAGTAGGCTAAGGCTGAATGTTTAAAATGTCCAACACCTAATACCGGTATTGGTATCAGTGCATCCCTAATTTGACAGTTATCAGCTTGACATAAAATTGGGTACAAGCGATCCCAGTGCACCTATTTGACATAGAAACCTGTATTGTTACTGTTAGAGAAAATTAGAGCAGGGTGGCACAATGATAAATACTACGCTTCGTGTCTTAGTCCATCTAACCATTTAATATCAAGATTAAACCTTAAATAGCTGCATAAATTTTTTTTTTTTTTAAATATAAATAAAATAGCTGTTAGTGCATGAAAGTAGTTTTCAATTTTAAATCTATTCATCGTCCATGTCATGCTTATCCGATTCAGGGTCACAGAGCACCGAAGCTGCTTATTTCATTGAAAGTATCGATAATTCATAAGGTATAACTAAAAATGTGTTAGGAAATTCTCAGACATATTTGTAATTCAGCCAGTTTGTACTTCTGAGATGTGGATACAGAGCAATTTATGAAGAGACTACAACCAAAGTGCTTGTCAGATAAACTATATAACAAATTTAAAATTAGAAACATTAGTTTCTCTCGATTTCTTTTTAAACTTCAGACTGTAGAGAAGCCCTACTGCCAAGCAAATACTTTTTTTTTTTTTTTTTAGCCTTTTAATCATTTACTAAAAGATTTGGCTTAAGTGCTGCTTCCAGCTGTTTATTTCAAGCTGTTAAACACACTGAGTGTTATATCCTTGAAGAGTGGCATTATTTAGATGAGATCTGCTAGGGGTGGTAAAGACAATGATTATTTGAATGAAAAATGATAAAAACCAGTCAAGGTTTTCTCTATGTGATGAGATTTTTAAGTGTCTAAGTGGTTATTGCAGAAGTCTTACACACTCAGTGTGATTTATTGGAATTTTAGTGTATCATTTTGATTCATCCTCATTCTAAATGATCAATTTATTCATTTGCTATTATTTTATATTACGCGTTATAAATACAAACAATAGAAAAACAAAGATTATTTTAAAGCCAGAGGCAAGGCACAACACGGAAGTAACACAAATAAAAGGAAGATAATGTGTACAGGTATGTAGGCGGTCTCATCTTGGGTAAGCCTAACCATTTGGGGGAGGAGGGGGGGGGGGGGGGGGGGGGGGGTCATATGTAGGTTGAAAGCAGTATCCTGTGCCATGTTGCTGTCGCTGCCTATCACAGCCAAATATTTCAGGCGTCATACTATCACGTTTGGCTCTGCTGCAAAGAGATGATTCAACCGAGAGTTAGTGGGAACTGACATACCTTGTTGACCCAATTATTACTCACTTCTCTGTTGCCACATCCGATCATCGTCAGAGACAACAGGCGTGAGCCTGCCAGCGTCATCAGGTGATTGAGATGAGCGCTGGCTGGCTCTGTGAAGTTGACTATCAAGGAATGTGTCATGAACCGGATGATCAGAAAATGGTAGCCAAATGTTTGCATCAGTCTCAGTGGTGAGGGATTTCTGCCAGTATGTCCCACTTTGAATTTCAGCTGATGAGAGGTGGATTACATTTGACAAGCTTTGGCAAAACTCAGTGATTCAGTCTTGTTGTTTTGTGTGGATTTATTAAGAGTAGCCAGTCCAGTTGTGGTAAGTCTGACTGACTGACAATTTTTGAAAATACACAGTGATTCGTGTAAACACATATTTATATTTTTATTTTTTAACGTGATAACAATATGTATAAATTATATATATATATATATATATATATATATATATATATATATATATATATATATATATATATATATATATATATATATATATATATATATATATGTATAAATGTTCTTATGTTCTTATGTTCTTCCAGCAAAGGCATTGACAGTGAAAGGTAAAATGCCATTCATTGGTGTGGAGAAATCGGCTGCACTCACAGGAGTGATTTAGCGCAGTGGAATTTACCAAATCACTCAATGCTGTGAGAGTTTCCTGTTTGAGCCCTGAAGCTGGCCCCTCTACTGGATTAAAGATCAGATGAGACATTTGTCATCTGACCACTTTAACAGTCATCTTGCCTGTGGGTTTTCACGAAGAACAAAAAAAATGTTAGTTCTTTTTTTCTCTTTCACAAAGCATATTTGAAGGAAGATGCTTCCTGAGGCAATTTTGAGCTACATTAAACACTGTCTTTTGCATGATGTCAAAGACCTTGGCCAAGGATTGTACAGAAATAATGCTGGCGAAGGTAGCAGATATCTATAGAGGTTCTTTTGAAGTGCTGGCTTTTGCGATTATATTTTACTTTATTAGATGAAAAAAAGCAAAAAGTAAAAAGAAAAAAAGCTTAATGCTTTCCTTAGAAGAATTTACAATTGAGTTTTTCCTTTTCTGGCTCAGTTTGGTTAGAGTTTAGAAAAGGTCTTTGGCAGTATGAGTGGGCTGTCTCAGCAGCTTCTTCCACTCTCCACCAACAGCCAATCTGTCAATATTTTTTATATCCATCTCCCCTCCATCTTATGAAGGGTCACTGATATTCGAGCATTCAAATATCCTTGGAGGATGCCTTGCAGCTCCCCGTGTCACGTGAAAGTTCTCAATTTCACTGTGGCATTGATGCCTTTTCTCATCGGGCTCTGTAGTGCTCTGGGGGAAAACAGACTACAAAGACATGCAAACACAAAAATTACTGACCTCGGACCTTGTTTAAAGTTTACAAAATGCTTTCTGTGCCCCTGGGTCATCTTATGCCATGACCACACTGTATCAGTGGTTTGTTTCACAGCCAAGGGTGTTGGGAACAAAAGGCATTTATTTATGTGTTTGTTTGTTTATTTATTTATTCTTTTTTTTCTGTTAGACATCCTTGGTGTTGTCTTTGGCTCAGAGACCCTTACTGTATTGGAAACAAGTAGATTTACATGTAATAGTGGTATGTACTATTAAAATAATTCTGTAATTAATGCAGTAAAACTGACAACAGATTGTCTTTTAAACTGAAAAAAAAAAGAAATAAAGATGAAGAACAAAGCAATTCATTGCAGTTGCAAGTACACTAACTTCATTTAAGGCTTCTTTACAATTAACTCTGGGAATACGTTCAGGTACATCTTTTAGTAAAGACAGAGATACAGAAAAATGTTTTGATAGAAATAGAGTGCAGTGAGCATTAGTGAATATTAAGACATGATTGTGAACAATAGATTTTGTTTATTTGTGAGAGTGTACTGATTGTAAATTGATTTCTTATTTGTGTTAAAGTTCTTTTAGCCTTTAACTTTAGCACTGTCCCTCATAAATAGATATTTTTGTTGCTCTTTAAACTGTCTTATTCATGCATGAACTCATGTATGTTGTAATCAAAAAAATGCGACTTAAGTCATGTTGGCACATGGTGAACTGTGCCAGAAAGTCTAGTCTCAAGCTGAATTTTCCTTTTTTTTATATTAGCGATCACTCTCCAGTTGTCCCCTCTCCCTCTCTATCTCTTTTGATTATCCACACGCAAAAATACAAATCCCCCAGGATAAAAATCCTCTTTCAGAGAATAATTACAAGATGCTATATGTCACTGTAAACACCACATCAGTGACAGTGACAGTATGCATTTGTCATGAGATGAGACAAAAGCAGAATGAATTTGCACTCATGAACAGAGAGCGAGAGGAAGATTTGTGTGTGTGTGTGTGTGTGTGTGTGTGTGTGTGTGTGTGTGTGTGTGTGTGTGTGTGTGTGTGTGTGTGTGTGTGTTTGTGTGTGTGTGTGTGTGTGTGTGTGTGTTGCATGCTGACTGTGCTATGGGCATTTGTTCCAGTCTCACCACAAATAAGCCTTAATGTTTCACACGGGATTTGCTGCCGAGGACAGCAAATTTGTATGAGAGCATCTTGTTTTGACAGACGGTCTGATTTACCCTCCCCCGATTTCAGAGTGAAAAACAAGAGGAATTTCACTTTCTCTCATGCTTTTGTTGCTTTACCTTTGATTTTAATTTCAATTTTCCCATAGTGATATCACATGGATTTGAGGATTATGGTTCATTTAGCAGTATTAACCATTGTTAGCTGCTTTTTACCAGGTCACCTATTCAATTACTCTTACACATTAATGGCTATTTATGTCATCATTATGCATTTTCTGGTGATTTATTGTGACTATTTTTTTTCTTGTAGATGTAGCAATTATGTACAGTGTTAATGCTTCTCTGACATGAGAAAACCCACAAAAGTAAATGTCCTAATATTGTTTGACCTTTTTTTTCTGTGCTGTTTTCTCATAACTGTTCTCTTCGCTACTAAATATAGAATTATCTACTTGAGCTGCTTTTGCTGATCGTAATAGAGACCTCACCTGTATGTGAACTATAGAAAAGGTGTAATTATCTAACTGGTATTAGTTGATGTAGATAGGTACAAAATTAATTGAGCCACCGATAAAATCAGAGAAAATTAAATTGTGAAACACATTCTCTCATTTGCAGAATGTTTTTATCACAATATCAAATTTGAGTGTGTAAGACATCTTGACCTGGCTTGTCTCCTCTCTCTTTCTCTGATTGTTTTTTTATTCACCGTAGTCTTCCACGAGCTTCCTGGTCTCTGGGGAGGTCTCTTGGTTTGGCCTAGGGCTTTGAGGTTGTGGTCAAGGCCTGGGGGCACAGAGAAAGGAAGAGGGGTCATAATGAGAAGCTCCCTTCAATTCTTGCTGCCCAACCTGCCCTCAAGCCCCTTTGTCTCACTGCCTTTACACTATCCGTGTCACCCATCTCTTCTCCTTTTACAGATTCTCATATTAGACCGTTCAGTCTTGTTGCTTGCAAGGCCTCTTCTATTATGCAGATTCCACATTTCTTTTTCCCACTTTCTACCCTTTGCCTTCTGCAACTCCTAGCCCCCCTCCTATTCTTGCCTTTGCTCTCCTGGGGGTCCTTTCTACCTGGGGCCTCCCCTCAGCCTGATGCTTCCTGCCCAGCCTGGCCCACTGTCAGGGAGGCAGGCAGCCTGACTCCCTCAGAGCAGCAGGAAGCTGCAGCAGCAGGGGTTAGGCCTATATGGCGCTGCCGGCTGGTTCTGTCAGAAGTCCTGCCAAGCCAAGGATGAGAGACCTTTGCCAGTGTGGTACTGGGGCACTAAATAAAAATATTTTACAGATGTCTGATGGCAGGCAAACGGAGTCGGCAGAGGCTTACTCAGGCCTGCAGTGGAGGTGTCTTTTAAGTACAAATGATGTGTGTGTTAATGTATTTCTGTGTAGTATTTATGATAAAGAAAATGAGTTTTAACTATGAACAGTGGAAAAGGACCTTACAAAATGATCCTTCTGGGTTTGGCTGTCAGGAAGTGGGCTTGTGGCAGGAGGAGTGAAAAAGGCTGGTCTGATTCTGGATTTGGCTGCGGATAGAATGATTGATTTGGTTGAGTTTCTTTTGAAGACGGTAAGAATCTGATGCTGCTGTAGTGTGAATGCCTGGCTGGGTTCCCGACCCGTTCTGGCTTGACAGTTTAACAGTGAATATTTAACATTGCGCCACACTGTGAAGTTTGGCTGTAAACAGCAGTCAGCAAGCAGCATAGCAGCAAAAGCTTGCGTGACGCTGGGCCTTGGTTGTGAAGCCCACCTAAAAACAACGTGCAAGCGGGAAGCACATCTTGAAGTTCTGATTTTAGAAAAAGGCAGATGGCATGGGCTGGTGGTGTCACACTGTAAAAAAAAAAAAAAATAAAAAAACACCAGGATCCCCTGATGAAAGCGGCTCCCGCTTGCTTTGAACAGCGAGTCTGTCATGGTTGGTGTCTGCTGTGTGGCTCCAGGTCAAACTGTGATACGCAACTCCTGGAATTTGCGCTTTTTAAGTTTTTCATGTTCAAATCGTCTGAGGGAAAAAAACGGGGAAAACAGGAAGTCTCATTAATATTAATATTCTAATGTGTGGAAGAGGCAGGGAAGACCTCTCTGGTTTAGCTGCTTTCAACCCCTGTTGGGGAGCTTTTCTCTCTTTCTCTCTTTCCTTCCATCTGTCTTTCTTTGCAAATTTGGTTTCTGATATTTTCCTTCTTTTTTTTCTGAATATTTGTCAAATCCGTTCTGTTATAAATAAACTTACAGGTCCCTATATTTTACTATGCTGAAAAAATCTGAGATTGCTTCTCAGATTTGTAATGAAAATAGAGTCCTCATAATCGGATCTGTTGCTGGTTCTATGTGTATCTGGCATTTTTATCAGTGAGAAAACTACATTGTCAGAGAAAATAATCACTATATAAGGAACTCTCTGAAAATGTAGTGAACCATTTTATTAGTTATTCTCTGACAAAATACTATATTCTATTTATGACAAAGTCTCTCAACACTCAGCTCTCATGAATGAGGATATTGTTGTGTTTTAAAGCAGGAGTGGTAATGCCGCAATATGCACGGAGGTTTGTATTGGTTTAAATTATTTCCATACCTAATATTTTTAATTCTTCTCTTCAAATCGCTATTGTTGGAAATTAACAGGACATTTGGATGGTGTTGGAAAATCCCTGCCCTCCCAATTAAAGCTAGGTTTGGCGATCTTGGAAAACTAGCATGTAGCACGAATGTAGCATCTCCCCAAGGCTCCGCCTAGCTCTGCCCAGCTCCCACCCCACTGGGAGCTCCTCCATTTTATCCATTTTGTCCCAATAGGACGCACCCGCTTACATGCACGAGCACCGCTGTTACGGGGGGAACGCACTGGGTGCGGAAGCGCCGCTCACAGAGTTTCTGATCGCCTCCCATGTTAGCCTATCTGACTGCCCGCACACAACGCGCAGGGGAGCGCTGCACGTGCCATGGCTTGCGCGCTCTACAGCGCGCCCAATCCGCTTCTTTCTATTTTTCACGCGAGCTGCGAACGACGCTCCGTCTTTCTACGCCCACACTGAACCAGGGTCAGTGCACGCCATTGACATGTACGCGGCAAAGGGATTTGATTGGTTTACAACCAAGGTGTCCCGGCAAGACTATTGGTTGCTGTTTTTCCTGTTGTACTCCTGCTGTAGATAGCAGATATTTTCCAAACTACTTTAAGAACACTCTATGAATTGCTTCCCATCGGGTCATAAAGATCATTTTAACCAGTATTTAAAAAATGTATCCCATTCAGATCGCCAACCCTAGCTTTAAGGTAGTCCTTGGTGTGGTGCAAGACCACCAGCTGTGTTGACCTTCACAGGCAACTAATACCAGGCGGTATAGTCTTACAGCTTTGAAACTAGTTTGTTTGTGATATGCCGTTGTTCATGTCATATTAGAGGGGCTTATCAACCGAGTGGATCCAGTGTCTACTTTTAGTTATGTTTCATAAGACTGATTTTTTCTTGTTCTGAAGCAAACATGGGCAAGTGGTGGCCCGTGGGCCACATGACCCTCTCCTCGACATATTGAAACTAATCTAAATAATTTACATTCACATGGTATTTTTGGGTGCATTTTTTTCCCCTAGTCAGCATATTCTGTTTTGACAGTTTTTGTTTGCAACATTTACCACGTAACTGAAATTATAATGAGACAATTTTTTTTTTTTTTTTTAAGAAATATATTTCCTATTTCTCATATTTTGTATGCAGATTAATTTGTCAGTCAGCTGCGGTGGTTGTAAGAGAAGTTATATCATGACACCAAACACAAATCTGTTGATTACATTTGTTGTTTAAGGCTTCACAGAAGCGATACGCTGAATTTCAACAGACACCTTCAAATGTGTTTTTAACTGGCTGCTGTGGAGCTTATGCTCCAGAATGAGCCTGTGGAGAATGTTTTCTCCTTTTTGCTTTAGAAAACTGTAAGTCTGTTAGATCTTCCTAACATCTCAGCTTTTTTGAACCTTGAAGAGGACTGAATGATTATGTATGGAAAATATTGAATTCATAATGGCTCATAATGGGAGATCGAGCAAATCTATTTAATTCTTGAAAAAATAGCTGCATCAGCACTAGTGTAACAGTTTTGATGCTAAAGATTAACATTAGTATTTAGTATTAGTATTTACTTTGTTAAACCCTGGTGTGTTAAAGGTCTTCTTAAAGTAATGTAACTAATTCAGATAAAAAGGCTTTATCAGCATATGTCCACAATTTATTAAAGTTATTATTACTCCAATTGTTAAAAATATATGTTTTTCTCTACGCATTGGCTATGTTGCTTTCCACTTTTTGCAGCAGTGCAATATCTGGCTGGCTGAAAATGCATTTGTTAATCTCAACAAGCTCTGTTTTATAATCCATTTTAGCCAGTCTTTTGGCATTTCATTATTACTACTTCCAAATAATTATAGCAAGTGCCTTTGGAGACTGCTTCACACTGTTGTTCTGTGATTAAAATAGGCTCTTCCATATCTCCAAATGCGTACTGTGTTCAGTAGATATCATATTCAGACTCCAGCAACCAGGTTCAAAACAACCAGATTCATTTGTTTACTTTTTGAAGGCAAGTTGAGGACATTTTGATTCAGCTGTCCTCCTGTTAAGCCCTACTTGGTCCTGATATCTGGAAATGAGGCTTATTTGTGGAGCTTTACAGATGTTAGGTGAATATAGGGCAGTCCAGCCTCTGTGTGAGGGATGGTGGAACAGGTCTGACATCTCTCCTGAACTGAAAAGGGAAATCCCTGCAGGCACAGAGTAGTGAGGAGGGATAAGGGAGGAGGGCGAGAATGGAGAGAGGTGCGACCCCTTAGGGGTAACGTTATTCTCTGATCGTCAGCTCCTTACACACACACTCGCACACAAACTGGGATGCTCTGTCGGTGTGCCGGGTAATGCACTCATGCAAAGAAGGATGAGTGCCTGAGGAATAAAAATAAACATTGAACTTTTTGTGTGTGCATTTGTGCATCTGTCTGTGAATGTGTTGTGCTTGCTTGCATGCTCGTTTCCATTTCTTCAATAATTTTTGGCCAAATGAACATTTCTTGGGGTTGTAAATCGTACTGGCCCGATAGCAGCGATTTTAGGGGATTGAAGTATGACAATGGAAGAATAATCCTCACTTTGTTCTCATCATGGAAGCCTATATTTTTCTTTTCTTAAATGTTGATGATGAAATAGAAAGTTAGTAGAGAAATGCAAGCCAACATATTTAATTTTGTTCAGTTCATGTACCAAAAATTTCCTGTGCCTTTTATTCAGTATTATTGTCATTCCTCATTTTTTTCCTGTCCCATCTTATTTTCTCCATGAGGTACACCTATTTTAGAAACCAGACAAAATATACATGCAAATTGCATCTGCCTTTACCTCTGGGTTTCAAATTCACAAAAACAACTTTCAGCTGTTAATTTGATTTTGTCTTGTCAGTTTACAGATGTCGTCAAACAGATGCATATTTATGTGATGTGAGCCACAACCTTGGTGAATTGCGCTACTGGAAACAAAGTTTTTTAGTCTCATAGTAAGGAGCCATAGTCTGGCATGGTGACAGTAGCATGTATGTATATGTTTGCTTTTGACCTCTGATTGTATAGCAGTATTCTGGATCTGGTTAGGACATTGTGTGTGCGTGTGTGTGCGGCAGCCAACAGGACCCACCGCAGAAGCCACAACAGACTGAAACTGAACCAGACCCAGACCCAAGCTTGATTTTTGTGGAGCCATGTTCCCATGAGCCCAGTATTAGTATGTACACAGTATAGGTTTCCAGTTTTACATTCATCTCGGAGTGTGCATGCAGTTTTTTTTTTTTGTTTTTTTTGTTTGTCGTCCGGGCAGTTAGTGTTTCAATATCACTTTTGCTCTCACCTTATTGAGTGCCAGGAGTTGAGGTAAGGTTGTTTTGGTTTCATTCCTTGGATGTTTCCATACTGTCTGTGGAGAAGCTGGAGGCTTGTGGTCCTCTTCACCAACTCTCACGTTCAAGAAAACTCAGGCCCCAGAAAAGTCCCAATGCAAGCCCTTAGCCCTCACATTAGCAGTCAGCTATGTAATGAGACATGCCTGGGAACTGCTCCTCTCACATTACTAATGATTTGGACATCTTGCACTTGTCATTTCCTCTTAGACAAAGTTATGCTAACGCAGACTAACTGCTTCAAACCATCCAAACAGCAGGGGAAACCCTTGTTGAATAGCAGTATGAAGAGACTACTGCTTTTTGGAGAGGGGAAAATAGGCTTCATTCTCCAGTTGATGCTTTTTAAAGGTGGTTTCCTAGATGAGAATCTTGAATGGCCAGCCTCATCATCTCCAGACAACACAGAGACAGGTCAGCAATCGCTGCTTCATCTCTGATTTATGAGAATTCAGTCATACTGAGAACTGCTCACAGTGTAGAGAGCGTCAAGTGTGACAGAAAAAGCACATTTGATTTGCCGATTTTCTAATAACTCTGTGCACATAACCTCCATTGTTGTGTAACTAGCAAATGACAATTTGTGCCTGCTTCATAACAATCGTTGTATGACCTGCCAACTTGTGTTTGTGCTCCCGTGCCTCCTTCTTGAAGCTTCATCTCCTCCTATACAGATACTAATGGAGGGCAGAGAAAGGTAGTGTAATTTCATTATCTGGTCACTGCTTGGAAGATGTTGTTTTAGTTGGTTGATTGAATGAGATTAGGCCTCTGAAAACACCTGTTGTGATGAGAACCAGAGTCTGCCTAAAACACGGTGTCAAACGCTTCTTTTACTACAGTCCCTCAAATATTAAGCACGGTGTTCATTTTATTCATCTATTTTTTTCATGTAAAATTCACCCATTTGTCCTGGTTTTATTAGGCTATGTTGATAATATATATTTATTATAAGCCCTCTAGTCTTGTAGACAAACAGAGCCACAGCCTCGTGGTACAGAATGTCATATCCAATATCCTGGTGCCAGAGGTGATGAAGCTAATTTGGTGGTCAGTCAGTGACATGGCTAACAAACAAAAACCCTTGTTGGTCCTGGAGGGCTGGGAGCTCTGCTCTGTTGTGCAGTGCTCCGTTCTGTATTGTGAAAGACCGTGAGTTGTTGCCATAGGGCTCCTAATGCAACCTAAAGCCTTGGGATCTTCATTATGCTGTGGTGTGCAACTGTGGGCATGGATTTAGTTCACGTGAAGTGAGGGGCTGTGCTCTAAAAATACCTAAAATATGGCCTGAAAAATCAAATTAACCAAACAAACATTTTAAAATATGCTTTACCTTTCATTTTGTTCTTTTTCTACCACGATAAGCACAAAACAGAGGGATTGTGACAGAATGACTTTAGAGAAATATGTTACTTTTTTTTAACCCTTCTGAAGCTTATTGTCAACAACTTGCCGACTTCAGCAGCATTGTCACCACTTTCACCTTGAATCTCAAAAACAACACTATTCAGAGCAGGACTGTAACAATTAATAAAATAATTTACGATAGTATAGTTTACTTTATATTCACATAGATACAATTAGTGTTGCTATTCTGATGTTACGTTAAGAGTCTTAAAAATATGGAAAACATTAGTAATTGATCTTTTTTTTTGTTTTTTTTGTTGGATCTTGGTCTCTTAGGTAAATCGGAAGCGGAAGTGCAGAGTTATTCATCATTGTACAGCTGGTTCAGTCACAGCTCGACTACCTCAGTGATGGCAGTGATTTAACAATGCTGGTTCAGTTTAATCTGAAAACACATCTGACACTGAAAAGGCACATAGACGACTCCCACCTGTCACCTCCATAGTAGTACTCACGCTCTCACTGAAACACCACTGGTGGTAACTGCAGATGCACCTGTTCCTGGGTAATAAAGTCATAATCACAGTAATCATGTTTATATGTACACTTGCCAACATTGTTGTTAATTCATAGAATATTTAGCAGTCCTAGTTCTTAGTATTTTTCGGGACTGTTGCAGTAACTCATATAGCCCTACCATAACCTGGTGACCTGCCAGGATGTACCATGCCTTTTGTTCTGTGTTGGCTGGGACAGACTCAAGTTTCCTCAGACTCTATCTTGGATCAAGTGGTTGTATTTTGATGGAAACTGGACAGGGAGATGTTCATAAAATTACAGTGTCACACTGGTCATGATAATGATGCCACATAACAATGATTAGAGGACATCACTATGTTATACATGGCTGTGAATCCATTGTGCAGCATTCAGTGAGCAAGTTCACCTTACCTCAGTGTAATTAATTTTTTTAATGTCAGAATTTCTTTCTTTCTTGGGTTTCATCTCAAAGCTAGGGTTGGCGATCTTGGAAAACTAGCATGTAGCATGAATGTAGCATCTCCCCAAGGCTCCGCCTAGCTCCAACCCCATTGGAGGAGCTCCGTTGGACTGCGCGTAGCGCTTCCGTGTCCAGTGCGTCCCTGGCGCAACCTGTCCTCAGCGCTTCGTTTCTCTTTATTTGGACTACGCCAAGTTATGGCGCACTCACCGGTAAGTAAAGCCCCAAACATTCTTCTCCGCCATTCTGCAACAACGCTCCGTCCTTCTACGCGCGCACTGAACCAGGGTCAGTGCACGCTATTGACATGTACTCGCAGGGGGCGGGTCGAACGGTGAAGGGATTTGATTGGTTTAAAAAAAGGTGTCCCGTCAAGACGATTGGTTGCTGTTTTTCCCGTTTTACTCCTGCTGTAGATAGCGGATATTTTCCAAACTACTTTAAGAACAGGCCATGAATTGCTTCCTATCGGGTCATAAAGATCATTTTAACTAGTATTTAAAAAATGTATCTCATTCAAATCGCCAACCCTAGCTTTAAGTGGTCTTAGAGATTTTGTGAGAATTTGAAATGCTGATTTTATTTCAGCATTTAAAGATGCTGTTAGCTATTATTCATTGTTTTCCATTTTTCAACAAACCAGTCTTTTCCATCCCTGGATCGGCATCGGCTGCTCCTTGTTTTAAATTAATACTTTGTAAATGTATGTGAATTGGCACAGACCTTTATGTGGATCACTATTTCTTATTCAGTACCATGCTTAACTTTTTGTGGCACCCTGCAACTTGTAATTTCCCAACCATTCACAGCCAGGATTTGGAAGTACATCCATAATTAGACTATTTTTGATTCACCGATATGGAGGGAAAATACATTTACATATGATTACTTACTCAAAGTCTTTCTTATTTTGTCCCTTGAGCATCCTAAAAAGTTGTGGCATCTCCTGCAGCTAGATAAACGGGCCTAAATTAAGTGCTCTTTATTTTCTTTTACATATTATGTATTGGGTTTCTATTTTAACTGAGGTGTGATGGTGATGTGGCATTCTGAAGGGCTGTGAATGCAGTGAGGGTGTGCAAGCACATCCCAAACCCCTAGGGTCCCCTCTCCTGCACGCCTGGGGGGGTTCTCTCCTTCACACAGCCTGCTCCTTGACACACTAAGCTGGTTTCTGAGGGATCACACAGCTGTCTTAAATGTAGCCCTGTTTTTGCATACTTTAACCACACAATTTTGTCTTTCCTTACACAGTCAGCGATTTGTCAATATACCTTGTTTATTCTCAGTGATTGACAGTATGAATTGGTTTCACCTAGGAACAGGGGGGTGGTGAGGAATAAAGAGAGAGGGGTAGTGTGGCTGGCGGTCTTTTTTGACTGGTACCATGCTTGTCTGTCACTCTTCTTTTATCATTGAAATTGGAGTTTATCTTTTACAAGCTTGAGTAGAATGTTTTTGTTTTTCAAGTGATTATTAGCATCCTCCTTGGCTGCCGTCTTTGGCTGATGAAATGAGCACATCAAACAGGGCTCCTCGCTAACGAAGCAGCACGCGCTGGCTGGCTCATGCCTTTTACTGTAAGGCACCTGCTAAAGTGAAAGACTAGCAACAAAGGGCCCCTGCGCCACAAGAGAGTCGTCATTGCTGCTGTAGAGTGGGTAGTACAATGGGGCCGAGAGGTGGCCAGAGCTTTTTAACCATGAGCCAGCTAATGTTGGAAACACGCTCAGGAGCAGCAGAGCAGCGAGGAGCGGGGAAGGGGAGGAGGTGGACAACACAAGAGCAATGGAGATAAAGAAAAGGAAGGAGATCAGCTGACACCTGCTTGTGCTTGAGGTCTTCTCTCAATGGTGCACATCTTTGCTATACACCGCTGCTGCTGAGCATGAAAACTGAGAGATGAGTGGACACAAATGTGCAGGTGTGCACAGGCAGATGCACACACACACACACACACACTCATTCATTTATGCATCTAGAGACATTAGGGCTGCACGATTTTGTCTCAAAAAAAAAAAATCCCAATTTTTTTTCTTTACTGAAAACTTGATTTTTAATTATGATTTTAATATGATTTCGAGCACTTTCCTTTTAATTTAGAAAGAAGCTCAGAAATGTCCCTATTGGGAATGAAGTGCGACTGCAGACCTTAAACTCAGAAAGCTAAACCCCCCACCCCCATTTCACTGACGACTTTCCTACATACATCCAAGTTCCTCCTCACCCGAAGGAATGGGCATGGCGCTGCTGGGGCACACCGTTGACAGCCCATCCTGATCTGCAGTTGTACTGGAGGTGAGGTGAGGGAGCCCCGTCCCTCGCCTCTGCCGGAGCGAGCACTCCAGGAGAGAGCACTTATGCCGCAGCCCCGGGGGGAGCTACGCAGTCGCGAGCACTGTAAAGCTCACAGCTGGTCCTGGGAGTCACCGTCGCCGCCAAACCTGCCTTGGGACGAGTGCTCTCAGTGCCCCCTCACCTGGAATTCGATTGATAGTAGCCAAGGGGAAAAGTTTAGGCCGACCATATGAGGACATTCAGTAGCATATAATGACATTCACTCGTCAGCTGACGACCGCCCGTTTTGATTGCTGTGGCATCACAGTAGCTACATGGGCTCAAACGGTCGGAGCCACTCAGGAAAACACAGCACCCATGGCACTGTGGCACTCGGCTAGCGCAAGCATAGAATTTATACCATGGCCAGGTAGAGCACAGCTGTATAGGTATTTAGCATGGGTTAGGCAACTTTTTTATGCCTGTGATTTTCTAAAATTGTCTGCAAATCACTGGAGGCACGCAGCTCACAGATATAAGAGAGAAGGAGTGTGCGTCTTGTTCTGTGATTACCACAGTTAATGGATAACTTCATTTTCTGAGGTTCACTTTTAATATTTGGCTCAGGAAATAATTCAATTATGATTTCAAATCGATTAATTGAACAGCCCCAGACATTCAATTAGGCTCTCAGCTATGTCCTGCAAAACTACTTTAAACTTAGCTGTAACTGCTACTTGCAACCCCTTCCATAACCTAAACGGTAAACTAACATCACTTGTGTATTCTGCAGTTACAACTTGAGCTCCCTCAGCAGACTTTTCATGATCCATTGCATTTACCCATTTGCTCACACAATCAGGCACAAATTCACACACCAGTGTTGACAGCTGACATACAAACCGCTCCCACACCTTTGGGAGCACCTTCAGGTTAATGTCTTGCCCAAGGTTAGTTTGACACACAGAGCAAGATGGAGACTCAAACCGCCTACCACAGAACTGGAAGACGTCTCACTCAACCAACTGAGCTACAGCTGTCCCCAAGAACAAAAGCATGTCTTCTTTTAAGAATTGAAAGAATTTATTTTAGGGGACACTCACTGGCTCGTGGAGGGTTGTTTGATGGTGTAGCTGTTTCATGTAGGTGGCAGGAGGTGAAACATACACAAACAGAGGCACCGTGCTAGTTTGTTTGGGTTGTCGGGGAATAAATAAATTCAGGCCTCACATGAAGCGCAGGCTTGTGCTGTGCTATTTACTTGAAGTGAAATAATCATGAGCCTATAAAAATGTGAAAGTGAAAAATGTAAAGGATGGCTATAAATAGTTAGCAAACAGCATTATGGATCACTGGCCTTCTTGTGTCCCAGTGGACTGTTGTGGGTTTCTTTGTCTTAATTTCCTTTTTTATCATTTTGCTGTGCTCTCTTTTCTGTGAGAGAGAGGGTGAAGGTTAGAAATGAGACACACACACACACACACACACACACACACACACACACACACACACACACACACACACTGTAAAATTCAAGGTTATTTTTTGTAGTTTCTTTTTATTTCCAATGATGGCTCATAAGCTCGTCTTTGAAACCTTGACTCAAGAAAGCACACAGGGAGTAAGAAAAGCATGAGAAGCAACACCGAGTTTGATCAGATACCTCAATTTGTTCCTTCCACCTTTAGTGCACACTTTGTACTGCCTACAAGAGAACCAGCAATGTTCTGCCTCGTCTTGAGAAGTGAGTCCTGTTTGATGCCAATGTTGTTGTTTGGATCTTTGTATGACTGTAATGTTCTCGTGCTGAGTCAGTCCTTGATTAACTTTATGCTTTTGTAGCCAGATTTCAGGAAACTGAAAAGTCTAAATAGTTGGGCTATGTGCTGTATTTGGCTGGCTTTTCAAAGGTTTTTGCAAGGGGTTCTTCTTTGTCGCTGTGTTGTTTTTTTTTTTTTTTTCTTCCCCCCCCTTTTAGATTAAGAGACAATAAAACGTCTTCTCATTTTCTATTCTGTCAAGTCTTGGACCATCTTACTGAAAGACCTCAAAGACTCGCTCACATGCTGAGGTGTAATTGGTCTTCTATCCCTCTCGGTCTCTCTCTTCAGCTCATGGTCCAATGAACATGAGTGCTCGTACATTTGGACTAATGATTTTGAATAGTGATTAAAATGAATTGGGAAGTGTGCTGCTTCTGTAGTATCCCCCCCCCCCCCCCATCATTAGTGACTCTCTTCCTCTCTCTTCTTCTCTTTCTCTTTCTGTATCATCAGTGTTAGTCAAGCAGGGGTTTGAGAAGAGGCCTGGGGTGGGCTTTTCATGAGCACAAACTCAAAGATTTCTCCATTTCTTGTAATCATGGTCACCACTCTTATAGCACTTTCACTGTCGTCGTCTTCTGGCTCCTCAAAGGTGCCTTTGATTCCTTCACATCGTGCACCCGGGCCGGATAGTGTTGCATTATTTTTTTCCCTCTCTCCTTTTTCACCGTTTTTTTGCCCTTCACTTTCCTCTCCTCCTTTCGCCCAACCTCATCAGTCTGTGTTCATATTTATTGTTGTCACATTGAAAGCTGATTTAGCACTCTTCTCTCTGGGATTGCTTAACTCCAGGACCCTTCCCCTTCATTTTCTCATTCATCCCCCCACCATCCAAGTTAGCCTTGATCCACCTTTTTTATAATCATCTCGCTTTCTTTGTTTTTCCTGCGCTCCTGTTTTAAATGAATTATGCAGAAGGGAGGAAATGGGGATTAAAGAGGAGCTAAAGCCAGTGCCAACTTCTGTGGTGCACAGCTCCACACCATCTCTCTCTCAGGACCATGAACATATCAGGACTAACAAGCTTCTTTTTCCCTCCTGTGGCATTTTTCTCAGTTTCACATCTGTCTGTCTCTGTCCTGAATCGTTCCTGCTGTGTCCTGCTCTTTTTCCCTCTCTCTCAATGCCCTAACTGAATGTAGTTATGCCCTGGTATTAGTGGCAAATAGTTGTCAACCTTGTGTGTACTTTTTATACTACATACTTAAGAGCTTGGCAAACTTACCTTTACATTTTTTGTTGCCTCATCACCCTTGGATTTCACCATTACTTCGTGCTATCAGTACAGCCATGACTGGATCCTCAAAAGTTTTTCAGAAGCGGACGTCTTTCTGATTTTTTTTGTTTTTGGTCATTGTTTTTCTTAAATTTGACCAGATCCCACCAGATATAGTATGCTCTTGATTTAAAGGAGCCCTGTCATTAAAAATTGACTTTCATGAGCTTTTGACATTGTTAATGTGCGATTACCTCACAAAAACTCATATAAGTCATTATTTCTTCCCATTCATGCATGTTTGAGTAATCTTTTTGAATATTCAATCCAAGCTCTAGCTCCCTTCAAACAACTGGCTTACCACCGATCAGCGTAGCTCTGTGGTGCCAATCAAGAAGCTACAAATATGCGTGTGCAGCATCGGGGCATAATTTAGGAAGTTGATTTGTTTAGACTTCCGTGTTGAAAGCACAGCATGTAGAATTACTAGTATTTCTTAATACAAAAGCACTCCATAGTTCCACAGGCACTAATATAACCTATGAAGATCGCTTCGGCAGGCTCGGAAAAACATGATACAGCTCATTTAATGAAGTTAATAGAATCTGTTATCAAGTTTCATTTTGAAAATTACAATATCTACTCTTTTCAGGTTTGAACTTCCTGTCTGGTCAACCTATTCTCAAATTAAGCAGTTGAAAAAAAAGAGATGTGGATTAATTGGCACAGATCACTAATATAATAAAATAGGATGATGATAAATCATATTTTAGCTCAGACCACTGAGATTTAATGTATTTATCATCATTACCATTAACACTTTGTTGACTTTTTACTCTCTAAGGCCATCACTCCCCTCACATGGCTTTCCCAAAGAATTGGGGGCTAAAAAAAAACTATTGTTTAATTAAATTATTAATAATTTACAATTTCTTATTCCCAAAAGGACATTAATGAAAAGCAAAAAAAAAAAAAAATCAAAAAAGTGATGAGGAAAACTTAAAATACAGCAAAAAGTGAGAAAGAAAACAGGAGCCAGTGTGGCAGCCAGCATGTCTCTTATGTTGTACCACTTTGTATGTTTAATGGAGTAAATATGCTAAAAATCAGAGCCTGCAGGTGGATTCAAGGGTGTAAGTAAAGGGCGAACCAGAATGAATGAATACTGTATTTTTGAACAGCATCTGCGGTTCAAACAGATCGCCAAAAATGGAGGAGTGAATTTAATTCAGGATGTCGAAAGGGAAACTTGTCATGTGTCCATGCAACCGTGCAACTTGACTTTCTAGAAAAGCTCAGTAGCTTCACTGCAGCTGTCTTTTCACTTTTAGCAAAAACAAAAAGATATTTTGTCTCTTGTATCAATAATGTTTGCCCCAAATCATATCTTTGGGGTTTTCTGTGGCATTGAAAGGCCTAGTGGTTGCATTCACAAAAATACAGCAATTACAAATTGCGTACAGTTTTCCTCTCGGTTTATACTTTACTGCGAGTGCAGTTCATGAATATGAAGTGGCTGCAGAGGTTGAATCTGTTTTATTGGTGCTTATGTGTTTAGCAAACTTAATCTTCTGCTGAGTGGGAACACAGTTTAAATTTGTGTGATTTACCAAGTCAAGGGATGGGGAGAATCCTTGTTTCTATCCATGGGATTGTCTCGCCATTGGCTAGAGAAAGACTGTTTTTCATCATTACATTCCTCTGTAACCGTCCTTGCAATCAAGGCTTTTCAGGTTTTGCTAAGAAGAAGTGCAGTTGTGAGTATACACTGATGAAATAAATGCATACATTAATTTTAACTCATATTCCATGATTAAATTTGAGTGGTAAAGATCTATACACACGACCATGACTTTCTGACCCTTTGCTGATGAAATCAGTTCAACAGAATTGACTAATTACCTCCGCCAAGGAGGTTATGTAATCACGTCGGTTTGTTGGCTTGTTGGTTGGTTGGTCTGTTAGCAACATTACGGAAAAAGTTATGGACGGATTGCAATGAAACTTTGTGGAAAGGTGGGTCTTGGGCTAACTTAGAATCCATTAAATTTTGGTGATGATCCGGATCACGGTCTGAATCCAGGAATTTCGAAAGGATTCTTTATCATTGAGAGATAGGGCAGTCTTTCACATAGTTGGGCAGGCCCGCCGACAGGGGGCCTGTGCGGCTTGGGGCGCGTAGCAGTGCGGCACTGCTACACGTGCCGCACCACTGCTCTGCGTGCCGCACGCCGCAGCACTCCTCTCAGATCACACCCCCGATCACAATGTTGTTTTATTATTATATGTGGTGTTCTTACTGTTGTTGGTGACTGATTTGACCTGTGGCAGAGGTCTGCGCTCTCTTGAGTGCCAAATTCTAGTTGTTGTTAAACCTACACTAAGGAACTTTTCAATCTTAATAAAACATTTCAATATCTTTTGTGATGATACATCGACTTACAACTAGTTGAATGACCCCTCTGTCACGGCCTGAGGGCGTCAGTATTGCTTTCACTTGGACTAAGCAACTGTGAGGAGGGTGGTAGGAACCCTGCACACTAAAACACTCCAAATGTGCGGACTGTTTTACGGCATGCGTCACATCATGATATAACATTGTTTAGCCACCATTAGATTCATTACCTCGTTGCTATCCATCCTTCACACAGCCGCTGGAAACAAATGAAGGCGAGTTCAGTCCGACAGCATGCCACCGGGAGCAGCATTTTACGACGTCACGCGCTAGTCCTCATGGGAACTGTAGTATTCCTTCAGGCAAAACACTACCGCTTTTGTCCACTGGCGCTGCCAAAATCAATGAAAACTGAAAGTTCCTTAGTGTTGCTTTAAGTCTGTATAGTTTATAATGCAAGAGCATATGTGTATCAATCTCAGGTGATCATAAGCACTGATGGGCAATAACACATTACAAGTAATGTGTTATTGTAATTGATTACTGCAAATAAAGGAATTAATGTTACTTTCCTGAAAGCAGGCTGCGTTACTGCGTTAATAAACTGTGATTTTATTTCATTACATTGTCATGAGACAATGACGTATTGGCGGCGCAACGTCAGTGGCATGATGTAACAGACAGTACCGACATTATTTTGGAACCGACATTCTGACTCAGTGAAAGCTGGGGGCAAAAAACAAAACAAAAACAACAACAACAACAACACACCAGCATCTGCTGTACAGTGTGCAGGGTGCATGGGAAGGAATCTTTGATCTACAGCAAAACATTCCACCTCAAACCTGAGCAAGCCGGTATGGGAAACTCAGTGAGGAACCTACGGATACAACCACTGACACACCAGCTGTGGAGACCACATCCCCACCAGGAGAACCTCCTGCTGTGGAGACCACATCCCCACCAAACAAACCTTTCAGGGCCCTTCTACTGATAAACACGTGAAAATAGACAGAAGAGCAGCAGGACTGAACTGAAGAAGATCATCTATGTCTATACTGTTGAGGACATGTTGAGGCCTTTAATTACTATTTCCAAGTAACTTGAGTAATACTGCTCATAAGTGATTAAATGACGGACTTCACTTGTTTGAACAATTCCGAAGCTTGAAATGTGTCAGCAATGAAGGCAGTTCACAGGAAATGGTTCAATGATCTTAATATCTTTTTCGGCTTCCACCTGTTGTGCGTTTCCCTCTTCTATCCTGTAATTACTTATGTGTGACTGGGCCTACTGTGACTGGAGTCTCACATGAGGCAGATCACAGTCAGATAACAGTTTTTGTTTGCACTGAGTGGTTGGTGGTCTGGATGTGATATTTCCCCCCACCCACCCACCCACCCACCCGCACGCACGCACGCACGCACGCCCGCACACACACACACACACACACACACACACACACACACACACACACACACACACACACACACTTTTGAGTGTTCCAGTGGAACCAACCAGCTATTAATCATAGAGAAAAATAATGTCTCATGTATAAGAAATTCTGTATTCAGATCTGACTAACTGGGTGAAATGTGAGCATAGTGGGTGCTAGTTTTTAATTTCCGGATACTATACAATATGTGCTTGTGATTGTCATTTTACAGATCTGAAATAGCAATTACACGGGTGTTAATCTTCAAATCTTTCTTTCAAGGAAAACATACATTGACTCTAGTCTGCACAGCAAACTGAATCCATCCTGTTGCATATAAGGCTGTCCCACAGTAAAAGTCCAAATTTGGCTTCAACACGCTTCTGTGAATAGTTACTGGATTTAGCTTATAGCTGTTGCCTGCCAGCCGGCCAGCCATCATTTCTTTTCCAGAGGAGAAAAATTACAGTTTTCAGTGTTGTTTGGAGCCATTCTCTGTTTTGTAAGTCAACCATTCCATTTTGCACTAAGAGGCATTTTGTTTGGAAACAAAAGCAGTCGGAGAAACAGCAGGATGTGAAAGTTTAAATCTGCCCCTTGCTTTGCCTCTGCTCTGTCCCACATCACACCAACAGTGTGTGAACGGGAGCCCCAACAGTCTGACCCTGAGTTGACTTAGTTAATTGTGTTGTTTTCTGGTGTGTGGTAATCTAACGTGGCAGACTTAATTGATCTTGTTAACGTGGTATGTAGGAGGCAAAGTTGTGTCAGGAACCTCGGATGCCCCCTGGCTATTTTGACATCCAGGCAGACACATAAGAGGGTTAGGGAGAGGGGTGAGGGTGTCAGCCTCAGTTTGACAAAACATTGGGTGAAATGTGAAGATTCGCGATGGGGAACTTTGGCCAGCTGGGGGGTGGCCTACACTAGCTTACCTCTTCTGACATCCAAACCCAAATGCCATGACACACACCTTGTCAGCCACCAACTCAGTGTAATATGTCCCATATTTACTCACAATTAACAAAGCCATTTTAGATTCTTTCAAGTTGTTATAATATGTTTCAAAACAAAAACATCCAATTACAAACACTGAAGTATCTTTAGATAGTACTCAAGTTCACAAGTTTATTTTCAGTTTTTATGAATGCAGACCGGAGAAAATGACTCATTGTTTTTCTTTTCTTTTTTTCCCCTCCCTTTTTGTCATAATAAATATTTTTTACTTTATCAGTGGCGTCAAAATAAACAGCATTTAAATGTGAATACACCTGTCATTTTAATAGTGTGAAATGACAATGATATATTGTTACAACTTGTTTTTGACAGTGTGAAATTATCTGTGATTTAATAGACAGTCTAAAATTTAACAAGAATATTCTGGTCAGTGGCTCATGAGAATTAGGCCTTCACAAAGCCACAGCAGCAGTTTTGTCTTTTTTGGTTTTTGTAAGAAAGATAAGTCAAAAAGATAAAGTAAAATATTCAATCCGACATTTAATGATGTGTTTGGAGTTTGACTCTTTTGTCTCCAGCAATTGCTGCTTTCAAATCTGTATTATTTTTAAACCTTCCTTAAATCAAATGTAAATTCTTGAAAATAATTTCATGAATGAAATCAATGCATTCCCAAGAGGAACAATGTTGTGCAAACACTTTCATGATTTTCAAAGGTCACACAAAAACCGATGAACCCCATCAACGAAAAGTAAAGAAAAGGGAATCGATCTAAAATAATTAACCTCAGTATAAGTCTGCTCACATGTGGACATTCAAGTTAAACACTCATGAAATGAAGACATCCATCCATGTATCAATTTATTGATCTGAATATCAAACATGTCACGGCATTATATGTACACATAATAACTTATAATGGAAAAGGTTGAAGCCATCAACTAAGAGACTGCTTTGCAGTGTCATTCTCATATCCATTATACCAGGGGATTTTTAATTGGTCCGGGGAGGTTTTCGGTAACACAGACAAGAGGCAGTTACTAATACGCAAATGACAGAGTGACGGTTCTGCTGACTGCCTGTTTTCACTATAGTGGAAAATCATGCAAATGTCCCACTCTGAAGTGTGTTGTGCCTTTTTTTTTTTTGTGTGTGTGTGTGGGACCATTTTCTGTCTGCATGTTCATTTGTGCTTGTATGCACGTACAGTATGGAAATAAAACTGAAAAAAAACCTAGCGCAGAATCATAAATCCAAACACTGCAACTAGAATTGGCGGATCAGCTTCATATGGAAGAACAGTGTTGTTGATGTTTAATTCTTCTCACTGACTTCTGAATCAGCAAAGCTTAGACTGTTGATAGCAGACGCTTGTATATACTTCCCAGCATTAGCTCTCTTACTATCTCTAACCATCAAATATTCTAAAACTATCAAGCATTCTAAAAACTGTAACACTTTAAAACGGTCACACGTTCTAAAAAGTGACACACATTGTCGAACGTTTTAAAACTAACGAACACTCTAAAGGCTATTTGACACCGGCTGCATTACGGCTCCGGATTGGATCCGCAGTGAAACATTACGTCACGCAGCAGTAGCTCCAAGTATAGATATAAGATACAAGCATGAACCCCCATTGCAATAAACAGCAGTATATCTACTGGATATGTATTTTACTTGTGGCTTAACGCACCCCATAGCTGCAGTAGTAATCTGACAGCGGGTCTATTTTCTCTACATACGGCAGCCGACATGCCAGGGATTGGACGAAAGATTGTAAAGTGACTCGTAAAGTCATGGATGACCGGATGGTGGTCCTCCAAAAATAAAAATTCCTCCTTACACTCCAAAATGCATATGGACCTGGTGGGGATGGCAAACCTCTGCTGCGGAACTCCAATCTACTCTGATCAGGTGGAAAATTACGATGGGGCCTGATTCTTGTAGCCATATGTCTATGCTTGAATCTACTGCTGCTTGACGTTATGTTCTGGGGCCCATCCGTCTCAGACCCGTAACATAGCCGGTGTAAAATGGCCTTGAAACTTTAACACATTTTAAACGTATCAAGTATGTTTGGGGATATGGAAAAACGTCCTATCACAGTAATGTTTTTATATCCAGGGGTGCACATAAGCGGTGCGCTGGTGCGCATGCGCTACCAAATTAAAAAATGCGTACCTGATGAAACATTGTAATGCTCATTTGCGTACCAAGATTTTGGGGATAGCAAGGTGCGCATTAGTGCTGTGACGTTCAATGAACTAGCCGTTCGTTTGAACGGCTCTTGTAAGTGAACGACGAGAGCCGGTTTACAGCTGTCTGAGAGCCGTTCCTTTGTGCAAATTGTCCACGCGTCTTTCAGGTTTCTCCTGAGTGTGTCCTGAGTCCAGTTGCCACCGCTGCCTTCATGTGAACTACCGAGTTTTAGTTTTCCACCGCTCGCTCCAGTCACCTGAACGCAGCAGCTAACTAGCAGACAAGTGTGTAGAACCCGGAGCGGAGCCGGTGTTTTGGAATAACTAGTTTCCCTTAATTGGCGACTGGGTTTCTTTCACATCCATTGTTGCTGATAGATGTTAACAACCAGACAAAAAGCACTGTCAGACCTTTTATGAGTCTAATTTCAACATCTGCTGCTAGTAGCAGCAGCAGCAGGAAATGGTAAAGGGAGTCAGTCTCCAGTTAACAAGGAAACCAGTCAATTTGAAACCCCGTATGGACCGCTCATCAGAGGTTTTAGCAATGGAACACACACACACACACCGTAACATGCTCGGTTAAAGGACATGTAGCAGCATTTTGAAACTCTTTTCTGGGGACAACAGAGTGGGCGGTGCTCACTCAGAGCTTTCTTTTCAGGTGTAATGTTCTGCTGTTGTGAGTAAAATGCCGCACATAATACTTCAGACTGTCCTGTTTTGTCCTGTGCATAGAGTACGGCAGCCGCACAGGGACAAAAAGCTCACTGTGCCTCCCCTGAAGCCCTCTGGCACCCCCCAGGGGAGGCGCGCCTCACACTTTGAAAACCGCTGGTTTAAGTGATAAAAAGCCGATACTGTACGAGCACTTTTATTTTTCAGAACTTTAAACACCATTATATTTTGTGAAAGTTACAAGGTTTAAGACATTCTGTTGCACTGCTTCGCTTCATTTTCAGTTGAAATTAAAGCAGGCTATGTAACATTGTCCACGCATCCCTCTATTTTGTTCTTCCTGTTGGTCGGCGTGGGAAAAAATGTATTTTAAAATGTGAGGACCAAGCAACAACCCAAGGTTCTCCCCTTAGAACCAGACAAAAAATATTATGTGCACCCCTGTTTATATCAGTTGATATCGATATATTACGTGATTTAAAACCACTTTTTTTTTTTTCAATCAATCAATCAATCAATTTATTTTTGTATAGCCCAGTATCACAACAACAGTTGCCTCAGAGGGCTTCAAGATGTTACATTGGTCGGTAAAAATAAAAACAGTGAATAAGCATAATGGTAATATGTCAATATTTACAGTAACGAGACAAAACGAAGCAACCACCGCCTTAGACCCTCACATCCGGCAAGAAAAAACTCCAAAAACCCAGTGGGAAAAGAAGAAATCTTGGGGAGAACCACAGTATGGAGGGATCCCTCTCCCAGGGACGGACAGCTTTGGCAACAGCTAGCATGAGACAATAAGAAGTAAAGCCTAGGACAATGTTTTTTTGTCAATTTTAAATGACAAACCGTCTTTGTCTCTTTGTGAGATTTGAAGATATCAGAAGTTTCATTTTTCTGTATGCTGTGGCGGCTTCCTGTCCCGATGCACAGCATTTTCGTCTCCTTTGCCGTCCAGTGTAATTTTTTAAAATGTCTTTTTTTTAATAAGTGTTAAATTGACTATATAATTTATTTGATTGCACTCCCTCTATCATTTGTAAAATAGACAGGAGGGTACTACACCTTATTCAATTAACAACCATCAAGGACCCATGCCACAGCATGCAGTTGAACAACACCACAGTCACATCCATGGTCTTCTCACTCAGCTTTGTTTTGCTTTTATTTTGCTTGACTTTCTTAAAAAAAAATTGCACAAATCAATTATTGTTACTAACAGGAAATCCCATGAAATGCTCCCCAAAGGAGTGTCAAATGAGTACATTAAAGTGTAGTGTACAGTATAATCTGTGCTTTGTTCAGATGAGAACTGCTGGCCGCTGTTGCTCGGCTGCGTTGCAATTTGAGAGCCACACGGACAAAGAGTGTCAAATCCTCAAGCATGACGTAGGTTCCAGTTCTGTTGAAACTGGACACTCTGGCAGCCAACTATTTTGTTTGTTGCTGAACAGCATTGAACATTTGTCCACACTTGGCGTGAATTTATTAGTATTTTGAATGGAAAGTCTTCATTTGATGGTTGACATTGAGTCTGTTCTGTTTTGTGTGCTTGGTTCAAAGAGGTGTGCAGGATCAATCTCCTAACACCATGGATATGGACACGCAGCCACAAGGACAACAAGCAGCTGTGCCAGTGTTTCAACCTCAGGTAAACACACACACAAACACACACACACACACACACACACACAATTACTAGTAGTTTAACTAATCAGACTGTATGTGTTGAGTGGAACAATCTACTAAATGTTGTAACTTTCTGCTGAAAAATCCTCCCAAAACTTAAGTCTTGAATGAAATGGATATTAGAATACCTTAATGAACAGTTTTCTTGAGCAGAAAAAATATCTGATTTCATACCATTCCAACTGAGAATGTTGTGATCTCTTACATCTCTAATAGAACAAGTGAAGTTCGTTTTGAGGGTTGTGCTGTTATATGAACCATTAGCTGACAGATATCTTGTCACTGTTTTGATGCTGTGGTTGTTTTGTCTGAAGTTCCTCGGATCAGTGTGACATGTTGCACTCATAGAATTATTACTCCAAGTGACGACGTTCATTGAAAATGACTAGTTAGTTCCTTTAAAAAAAAAAAAAAAAAAAGCTTCTTTGTGATTGTGACTGAAAAGGTAAGAGTAAATGGTTCATTGTCTACAGTTTCCTGTTGTGATCAGTTTCCTGTGCATAGATTAATGAAGTGAGATTATTAATAATTCATGATGGAATTCATCCGTTCATCAAAGACCTGTTCTTCTATCTATCCATCCAGCTTTTATACTTCTTTATCCAACCTTCAGCCGTGGGCCAGAGGTTCCTCATTTTTTACATTCTCTGCATCAGTCCAGATGTGTCCTTCAGTCCAATCATGCCTGAGACCACTGTAGTTTGTGTATAAAATGCACAGCAGTGGATGAATGTTGAGTTGTTTCTATTGATCAGAGCTCAGGAGGCTGGCAGAGCCTTGCCTCTCTGTATGCCTCTTTTGGTTCGATACACCTCAAGTTTGCTTGGCGCAGATCTGGTCATTGTTGGATTTTAATACCGCCCTCCAACATCAGGGGCATTGATTTCTTTACAGAAGGATGTTTTTGCCTCCATAAGTATTGAATAGACTTTAAACAAAGAGGATCATCCATATGCCCCAGAGTAAATGTGGATTCTTCTCCAGAAAGAAAGAACTCTAAAAATAGGTCTGTACAGGCTGTTGTTTTTCCTGCGTATGCAAGGGCACGGCAATATTAACTCTGGAATTGCCAAGGGAGTTAATTTATTCTAAGATTTGTAATTGTAAAATTAAGGATAATTGGGTTGCACACAGAAGAAAGTCAGATAAAAGCTCTAATAATTAATTTGACTTAGGCAACACTCCCCCATGCACACACATACAGACTGTAGATCCTCTACTGATCTCCCAACAGTTGATTATGTGTTATTGTTCAGCCCTAATGATTCCCCTTTCTTTCTGTTTTTCAATCTATTTCTAGCAGTTTACATCAGCGCTAATTCCAGGCTCACTTCTCTCTGCTTAGATTTTGGTACCATAGTGAACTTTTTCTGTTGCATCATATTTTTTCACTCTCACAGAGCATGTTTAAACGAATTTCACATTTAATGGGAGGGAGAAAGAGACGGTAAGATTATGTAGATGACTGTCTAACCAGCATCCAGATGGGTGTCTTTCAACAAGTCCTGTATCTGCTTCACACTTTCCTAAGGTTCAGTCTACTCGGCAGCAAGGGGAAAAAAAAATAAAGCACCAGCCTCCTCCTGAAAAATCTGAATTGTATATGTGATGAAGGATATTCTGTATTGCTTGCAATATAATTTCTCTTGGTCCCGGAGGTATGATGCATATGCATTAGTTAAACGCGATGAGCTGGTAAGATGTGCATTTTTAATGGAGCATTTGCTCTTGAGTGAGTGGGAGGGTTAGTGAGGAGGCCCCCTCAGATCACATTTTGATCGTCGCTGCAGAGTTTGACAGACACAGATCTGTCTGCAAGCGCTGAGACAAGGCGGTGTGATTGTGGAGCCGATTGAGGGGAGAAGAATGAGAAGCACCTTTGGGGTGAATCCTGCCGATTTGACTGCCTGCCTGGCTCACTGGCTGACTGGCTGAGGATGAATATTGCATGGTGTCTGCTCAAGGGGGTTGGTGACTGGTGAGGGTGGGAGCTGCCCCTCTATCCCCCGCCTGCCAGTTGCTGTCTCTGTTTCTGTCTCTCCATGTATCCCCCTCTGTCCCTCTCGGACTACTTCCAAGCTAATTCAACAGATTTTTTAACACACTGTTTGCTTGAGAGAATAGAGTCTAGGATGGCTGTTTTGCTGCTGAACGCTCTGTTTAGTTTTATCAATGTATACTTTTTTTTTTTAGAAATATCTGTTGTCCTATAATAATTGACTGTATCAGTTTTATTGTTGATCATAATGAGCTAATGGAGGGAAAGTTGATTGTTGCTTGATGCACCCTGATGGAATCACAGGTATTGTGCATTTGGAAGTGTCGGCTTTCAGAATGGCCCAATGTCTCTAATTTGACTTTTGAACTTTGCTGTATGTCATTTCCCATCCTTTCTCCCTTCTTAGCTTAGAATCTGTTGTTGATTGCATAATTCCTCTCATTTTAACTTAAATGCATAACTGTGATCTGGAGGTGATGCAGTGTCAGTGGACAAGTGCTGGACTGTCCGGAGTGTTCATGAACCTGCAGAAGAAAATTTTGTGATTTTTTTTTTTTTTTTTTTTTTTTGAGCATGTCAGTGTGAGTCAATGGTGTGCTGATTTTTAAGTGAGAAATGATGTGTTACAGCAACAGGACAATCTTTACTACTGCAAATGCAAAGATGCTTTAGGTTTCTCTTAAAACTATGGTTGAGCAATTTAAACTGGTAGGCTTCTACAATATCTGTAATTAATGGAAAACTGTCAACTGTGCTAACTCTGAAGAGATGGTTTCCCAGAAGCGCAACTTTTTGGGGTCTATGAAATGCTGCTTCAGTGTGGATGGTTCAAAAAAAAAAAAAAAAAAGGTGAGAAGCTTTCATACGTAGCCTTCATGGCGTGAATGTGCCCTGAGTTTCTGTCTCTCGATCTCGGCATACCTTTCGGTGCTCCTCTATGAGAGACAGCACCTCTCTGCTGCCGCTGGCCTTTCTGTGGCAGCCGTTGGCACTGCTGGGCTGTCACATCACACCCTCTCCCCTCTGCTGCTTGTCCCTCACCACCCACCCTCCCTCCCTATCTCACTTTCTCTATCTTCTGCATTCCCTATTCCACTCTCCATGTGTCTTGTCAGTTGTGTTTGGCAATGGTGTCATTATTGGGCAGCCTGTATCACACTTCCTGCGATGAGCTGTCTGTCTGCCTCCTCTCTGTCTCTCGCTCGCTCTCTCGCTCTCCCTCTCTCTCTCCTAGTGACTTGCCCGTGGCGGTTGTGTGTCACCTTTATGCCCAAGACACACTGTCCCTCACAGACGTTACCCACAATTCCTTGCACAACTGCCACTTAATCTTCATTCCCTGCAGCTTGTCCCCATCACAACCCAGAATGATGTGAGTGAAAAGACACACCACATGGTGCAGAACAGAACTATCAGTCAAGAAAATTGCATTTAGAGAAACTGCTTTGTGAAAATCAAAACTTTGGGAGGAATGGTAATGAACTGGCTGGTAATATTTACACACTTGAAGATATAGGTAAGACACAAACGACTTGTTCCTCTGATAGGAGAGCAGAGGCACCCTAGCATCCTAGATAGTTGTAATCATTCCCAAACATCATACCAACACTCAAGTTGAGATCTATACAAATGGCAGTCTATGTAACCCTCTCCTCCCAGTTTCATTGAGTTTCTGACCTCTGCCTCACTGATGGGTGCTCACGCGCGCATGTGTGTGTGTGTGTGTGTGTGTGTGTGTGTGTGTGTGTGCGCAATGGGACCTTGTCTTTCAGCTGGGAGCCCCTGTTTGTGTGATACCCATGTGTGGCTGATGAGACGGCCTGTCAGTCAGCTGTGGCCTAGCTGCCCTTTGAAGGCCAGGCCAGGGGGCGAAGAGGTGCCGCAAATGGCCTGTGAAGTTTACATACACTGCCCACTGCTAAACAGATTAGCTCTAATGAAGTGTCTAATGTCGGGGCCGCTGGCTGACATAATCCTGCCTGGCAGCCCGGCCCCTTGGCTGCCAGAAAAGCCGCCCTCCCTCCAGCCCTCTATTCCGCCCTCGCATGGCCTCTGCTGCCACCCAGGGCGACTCCACACGGGGAGGTGCCCACTGTTAATCATGCTGGACAGTGTGCGATCTGACATGCAAATGTAGGTCATTGCATATGTAAATGTGTGATTACGAGGCTGGCATGCCAGGACACATTAGCAAGACTGTGCTCTCAGCAGGCGGTTGTCACAGCGCTTTAGAGGCTCATGCTAACATTTGTCAAGCTACCACACAGCGAATGAAAGCAATGCCCTCTTGTCCTCTCTGCCCCCCCCCCCCACTTGCTCCTTCTCTCCCCCTCCCTCTCTTTGTATCTGTACACCTCCAACTGTCCATCGTGCATCTTCACACAAACGCTTCTGTCAAATCATCTCCTCATTGCCCCATACGGCTCCACTCATCATGTGACACACCTTGTAGATCTTTATGTGGGTTTTAATTTCGCTTCTCTGGCACAACTTTAAAACATTGCACAATCTTTTGTGCTGCAGAGCATTAATATGTCACTTTCGCTAAAGCATTTGCGGTGAATATTACTTTTCCTTCTCATTGAAGGTAGTGTTGAACAGTGTGTCACACTCACTGTCAGTGACTCTCAGACAGCTTGGGATGATGGAAGTGTCACGCTGGAAAATGCACACCTCGGCGGTGTTAATTGGACAGGGCATCTCATTGGCTTGCGCCTCTTTCTTCGGCTGTCAAAAAAACAAAACAAATGTCTAAATTGGTGCCCCCCTTCAGTTGTGTAACCTGATGTGACTGCTGCTGTTTGGAGCCGTACTTTTCCTCAGTGTGCGTTTTTGTCTTTCTTTTTGTAGTTGTAGGTTAAGATTATTCTTTTTTTTTTTTTTTTAATGGATTTAAGGGTGACTGTGTGATTGTGCTGGTTTTGTGTTGGGAATGGAACCATTGTTCGATGCTGTGTCGTGATGCATTAACACCATTGCTGACAGATTGGTTCACCACTTAATTGGTTTGCAATACTAAAAACATTGGCTGGTCCTTCCTTCTTCATTCTTTTAATTGACCTTATATTAGATTTTTTTTTTTTTTTTGACTTAAAGGCTTGTCGATTCAACAATACTGAAACATTTGTGTGCTTCCCTCTGTTTTTTGTAATATTGATTAGCATTTTCACATTTTTGAGATGTTTTTGCATATTAAAAATTCACAAATTTTAGGAAGTGGTTGTCACCAGACAAAGTAGTCGTTAGCTTTATTCAGTTACATCATGATTATTCTGGTTGGATTTCAGTTTTGATTTCTCACTGAATTAAAATGTCATTATGTTGAGTCAGCTGAGAGAATCCTGTATAGCCTCCAGTCTGTGCTCACAGTAACTTTGTCAAAATGTAAAAAGCAAGTGAAGCAAACAAATGTGATGACACTCCCTTCTGCATGTTTTAGTGCTTAGGAGATTAGATTTTGACCTTCTCCCCCCTTCATCCTCCCTCCCTCTGTCCTAAGTCGCTTGCCCCTGAGCTGCTCCCTTGGCCATGCTGGCAAAAGCACTGGTGACATGTGGCATTCTGATATCTGTCACCTTCTGTTTGCTCCCGCCGACGCCTTTTACAAGTTTACCAAAAGGCTGGAAAGGTCACACTGCCTTCTCTGTGCATTTTTCACACATTATATCCAAGGGGCTCATTCTCGTTTATTTTTGAGTGGTTTTTTTTTTTTTTTTTTTTTTTTTTAATTGGGTAAGGTGAGGGCCTCAGACTGCTCAGCCAATCATGTGGCAAGGAATGATGAGAAGTCCGTAAGTCTGTGGCCCATTGCCAGTCTGTCAGTGATATAACTTGGCACAGACAGGAAAAAGACTGTTGATGCATGTGAACTTTAAAACCTTCAATGGACAGATTAAAAGCCCGTATTTATGTGAATAGTGTAATTTATCTGATTGTGGAAAAAAAATAGCCTTTTTAAAGTTTTTATTTCTGTTGTTTGAAGTATAAGATTTCTCTCACCTATGTACTTCAGCGATGTGCTCAAGTTAAGTGTATGAACATTACTCAAGACCTTTCACAGCATGTCACATCAGCCTAATGGGAGTGAAATCATCAGCCCAGAGCAGCCTCACAGAGAAACAAGCTGCACTACAGCTTTTCCATTCCGTGCTTCAGCCCTCTTCCTTTCCTCTTTCAGTTGTGTGGAAATAGTTGCATGAGACTCTTCATGCACTTAATTTAAGTTTTTTTTTCATATTCACGTATACCTCATCTACAAATGTGTAGCTTTTTTTATTTAGCATTTTATGACCTCCACTGTCTTTGCACCAGAAACAAATGTAAACAATATAAACAATTTGAATTATTGCACAATGCTGTTTGACCTAGCTTACACAATAGCTATGCTCCTTACTCCTAATAAGCAACCTAAAGCACATTTTAGTCTTCATCATATTTCTTCCCTGTGTATGTATTTGTGTGTGCGTCTACACACATGTGTGCATAACTATATACTTTGTATACTGTTCCATGTGTTTTCAAAATGTAGGTGATATATAGTGATGATTGTGATTTACCATACGTAAATTTACCATTTACGGTGGCGCAGTGGTTAGCGCTCTTGCCTCACAGCAAGAAGGTCCTGGGTTCAAATACCGGCCGGGGCTCGGGGCCTTTCTGTGTGGAGTTTGCATGTTCTCCCCGTGTGTGCGTGGGTTCCCTCCGGGTACTCCGGCTTCCTCCCACGGTCCAAAAACATGCATGGTAGGTTAATTGATCACCCTAAATTGCCCCTAGGTATGAATGTGTGAGTGAATGGTTGTTTGTCTATATATGTCAGCCCTGCGACAGACTGGCGAACTGTCCAGGGTGTACCCCGCCTTCGCCCACAGCAGCTGGGATCGGCTCCAGCCACCCGCGACCCCGAAAGGGAAAAAGCGGCAGAAAATGAATGAATGAATGTGATTTACCAAATGCACGGCACACATCAATTTAAATGACTGTAAAGAGGGCTTCAGAATGTATCGCAGATTCATTACTACCACAATATCAACATGTTTAATATATGCGTAGAAGACTGACTGAATAGGAATGAATTATTCCCAGATGCACTTTGGATTCATGCTTTGGTTGTGTTCCTATTTGGACAACCAGATGGAGGCTAACAACAATAGAGGCCTGCACACTAGGTAGATGTGAGGGTCTGCGGTCACAAAGTGTATGGAGGGGGTCAGGGGGGCATTAGGAGCAAGAGACGGAGCATTGTTATTGGAAAAAACAAATCTCAAAGCAGAAAGACTAACACTTTCCACTTAACTGTATGTATTTATGGCAGATTATATTTTTACCAAAAGGCTTGAGAAGATTGTCACATTTTGCATGTTCACTTGATACAGTTTAGTTTTACTACAAAGCATTTAACATAAAGAATTTGAATTGTTTTTGGCTGACGCAGTGCGGAAAAACACATTTACATTTGGCTAACTGAGTGGTTTTACTGTTAATTGTGTTTATTGCTCTTGGTTTAGGTAAATTTAGTGTATGCTTTGAGGCAAAACATGAAAGTGAAGTTTGTTTCATCTGTTTTTCTTTCAGAAACCTTTGCAGCCAGATATGGGCCATAACTCACTGGCTAACTTCCAGATCGAGAAGAAGATTGGACGTGGCCAATTCAGTGAGGTTTACCGAGCAAGATACCTGTTAGACAACACCTCAGTGGCCCTGAAGAAAGTTCAGGTGAGGCATTGTAAATTAAGCAAAGCAAATAGTAATTGTAATTTAGGCTGTTTTAAATGACTGAGGAGTTGCTTGTAGGCATTTTCCCTGAGGTTTGAAAGTACTGAATATAAACCTAAATGTGAAACATTTGCTTAAAAATTGCCTGTTATCGTACCACAAGGATTTTTTGCAGTGCTGTGGTGAAACCTCTGCACCTACATTGAGTATTCACCGCCTGATAGAACCTGTGTACACATGCACACTCCTCAGATGCACTTTACACGGGGAAAATGTGTGTGTTACTCAGATATGAAACACCTGTAGTCACTCCAGCGCCACCCTCTAGATAACAGCAGTCGTGTTCTCTGTTTAGTGTTTTTTTTTTTTTTTTTTTTTTTTTTTTGGTAGTTTCTCTACATCTCTCCATCTTACATTTTTTTGAATATGTCATAACACCCCTCTCTGTCCTCTCTCTCACTCTCTCTGTCTCCCCTTTTGATCTCTTGATAGATATTCGACTTGATGGATGCCAAAGCTCGGCAAGATTGCATCAAAGAGATAGATCTCCTTAAGGTAAAGAACCAGAGAAGAGGGAGACGGCACCATGCGCTGTGCTCTGTTCTCTTAAGGTGCCTCAGCTGAGACCTTCCACCACAGGAAAACAATTGATCTGCACCAGACAGCATGGATTTGTGTGTTGTGTGTGCATGCATTTCCTTGGATGGTTACAAATGCAGAGAGGTGTTGAAGTATTTGTGTGTGTGTGTGTGTGTGTGTGTGTGTGTGTGTGTGTGTGTGTGTGTGTGTGTGTGTGTGTGTGTGTGTGTGTGTGTGTGTGTGTGTGTGAGAGAGAGCGCACGCACGCACGCGCGTGCTTGTGCACGCATACAGAGGTACAGCATCCCTCCAGGCACACATTGGCTCTCTTTTAAATGCCAAATGTATTGTTGTTTTAATCTTTTAGTGAGGTTTTAGAGCCAGGTTGCATCGAATCAGCGTGGAATTTTCTCTCTCATGTTTCTCCTCTTTTTTCATTTTTTTGTCTTCTTGTTTTTTTCTTCTTTTTGTTTTTTTTACTCCAATGAGTTGCTTTCAATTTTTTTAAATTACCGTAACCGTGTGTCAGAGACGATGCCCTCAAATACTAATGAACAAACTTCAGACAGCTCCAATATCTGCGCCTGTCTCAAACATCCTAGATGTGTGTCAGAAGTTTTGTTTGTTGATTGTGCGCATTTGTGTTTCTCTTCATATATGTAGCCTTTGTGCGTGTGAATGTGTGCACTGCAGGCAGTTGTTGCGCACAGGTGCACTCACACATACACACTGAAGAGAATATGGAAACAAAACCAATTAGTTTCTGACACACCAATACTTTGCTTAAGTTCCTGAGGCTCTCTGGGCCAATCAAAGGCTCTGATACTGAGATGTAGACGGGCTCCTGTTCAGAGCTGTAATCTGAGATGAGCCATCATTGACTTGATGGCATGAGACAGCTGGATTAACTTGATCTGTATTTCTCACCTTCTAAGGGAGGTCAATGCAGGGTTAAATGTCGCATACAACCAGGTGCTTCTGTATGGTTTTTGTATTTTTGTATCAATTCCATTTTTATTTACTTATTTTTTTTAATGCATTGATCCTCTTTCTTTACTCTGTTTTCTCAGAGTGAGCATTTCCCTTTTGTTTATTTCCATCACTTTTGTCTGCACCTTTTTGGCCAGTTGTTTTTTTTTTTTTTTTTAAATCCATCTTTCATATATGTTCTCTCTTCGCTTCATTTTCATCACTCAGAGCTTTTTGTTCAGTTCTTTTCATCCTGCAAGCTGATTGCTTGTTGAAGTTATGCCTAGCCCTGCATTGCCCAGCCAGCCTGATAATAAAGGCCTGAGTGTGAGAGAGAGACAGTCCTTCTGCCGTATTCCCCTCTAGACAGGCCAACAGGAGACACAGCCAAATCAGAATAATGAGAGATACACTGGCAAGGGCCGACTGGAATGACACACATAGTCGCCCATGATCATACACACACACGCTCACATACAGACATAGTCAGTCATGGCCTTTCAACACTGCTCCTATTTGTTTGTCTGTCTGTGTTTGTGTCTGTTCATTCATCTGTATTTTCTTTCCTGGCATGACAACTCCAACTTGAGGATCTCATGTCGTCCCATTGTCTATTGTCTCCTCTCTGATAGGAATGGTGTTTGTGGAAGTAGCATGCTCCCGGCTCATCTGCTAATTTTACCATTCCTGAAATCTCTCCCAGCTGTGTATTCCTCCCGCCTGTGGTTACTATCATGTCAGGATTGTTTTGAGACTAATGATCTGCTCTAATCAGCAGTAAACAGCTGTAATGATGCCTGTTTCTTTCTCTGGGTTTTGTGCGGTATGTTTGTGTAGAAATTCAAGGTGTGTGTGTGTGTGTGTGTGTGTGTGTGTGTGTGTGTGTGTGTGTGTGTGTGTGTGTGTGTGTGTGTGTGTGCGCACGCGCGCATGTCTGGGATTCTCGATCTGATTAGATTACAGCAGCAGTCTAATGATAAGACTGAGAACTGGCAGCGACCAGCTTCCTCTGACTTGGTACATCCACTGTGAATTTCTGTTTTATCTACAGTTTTCACTACATGCAACGCATTACTTGAATAGTTAGGGTCTATATTGCCAGCTTTCCTCTAATTTAGTCTCTTTTCTAAGATCCTGTTTGCTCTGCTGATTGGCTGAATTAAAATACAGCATATGTATTTGTATCATAAAACATGACATGCACCACACAAGGCATCATTTTCTACTGTCGATGCGGAATATGAGGTACTTTTATGATATCCTTTACAGCAGATTCAACCTGGAAAGCAATCAGCAGTCATTAGAAAAAATATATTTTTAACAGCTGCTTTTACTATTTCCATATAATCACACTGTTTCCTAATTTTCTATTGCACTTAATTTTGTGCCGTCAGATTACATTAGGCTGCATCCTGTTCTTCTTTGAAACACATCACCAGTTTAACAAAGATATCACATCAAGTCTTGCATGATTAAGTAATTACACACTCTAGTGGATCTCAGCCAGGATGTGTAATTACATAATCACGCAAGGCTCTACGTGATATTTCCCAATGAGTGATTATTGTATTGCAGTAAGGTCCCATCCATCATTTACATAAACAGATGCATGTGAACATACTCATCATTTCTCTGTATCCTTTGCCTGAGGTTGAAGTTGCAGAAGAGCGGTGGGCTATAGCGGGTAGAGAGATGGCAATGGCAGCAAAAAGGGGGCCTTGTCATCACTCTTTGGCTGCGCTTCAATGTGGACCAGTGTGGTGCAGAACTGCCACACTGAGCCAAAAATACATCTGGCAAGAAAGGACAAGGGAGGGATGGGGAAAGATGGAGACATGAGGAAGGGTGAAAGAGAGAATGAATGAGAAGGGGGATTGTGGAAGGATGCAGAGATGGAGTGGAGAGTGTAGTGTAGCGTAGTGTACTGTACTGTGCTCTCCCTTACCCTCCTCTCGGCATCATCCAGAGCATGAACATTTCTTTAATCACAGCAGAGAAAGCACAGCCGAGCCGAGCGGAGGACGCATGTCACACCGCTCCGTCTGCTCACATCACGGCTCCAACTCTGCTCATATCACCAACCCACCCCTTTCCCTCCCCCCTTATCTCTCACCCAGTTTACCTTTTCCATCTTCTGCCCCCCCTTTTTTTCTATCTTCACCTTTGTTCTCTTTTCCGAGCTCTTCACCTTGTCCCATCTCCATCATTCGTTTTTTTTTTTCCTGTCTCTGTCACTGTGTCATTTGTTTCTGTACCTTCATCGCTCCTCTCTCCCTCCCTTTCTCCTCTTGCTCTGGATGGATAAAAACTTTTTGTTTACTACGGGAATGCCGTTCCTGCCTTATTGACCAACCAACAGGAAGGAATTTCAGGTAGACATGAGCCCGGGATGCTTGTTTTTCAGACTGCCAGCCATGTCAGCCTGTCAGGCATGTGTGTGTATTTGTGTGTCTCACACACATGGGTTGTTGTCATCACAGACAGAGGGTTGTTGTGACATGTCACCCAGCTTTGTCACAGTTGAGGACAAAACCATCTCATTAGGTCCACATCTATTGAACACTGATTCGGTGTCAGGTTTCAACTGTTTAGTTTTAATTGGTTGGGGAAATATCGAGATTTTCCCATAAATCTCTGCAATACATAATGCAGTTGTTCTGATGTAAATTGTACATTAAGTTTGGAAAAAAATTCAAGAGTAAAGGGTGTTGTAAATATGACGAATGTCACCAACATGTCCTCTTATTTCCTTTTTTCTCTCTCCTGGTGACATGTTTCTTTGACTTTTTTTTCTTGTCCGACAGCAATTGAACCATCCCAATGTGATAAAGTACCACGCATCTTTCATCGAAGACAATGAGCTGAACATCGTACTGGAGCTAGCAGATGCTGGGGACCTTTCTCGCATGATCAAGGTAAGGACCTCGCCACAACTGCTGCACTGTTAGTTCACACACTCTTCACGACAGCAAAAAGAGCAGGTGATTTGTGGTCATGACATGCTCTGAAATTTCAGCACAGGAGTGCCTTAAAGAATACTGACTCGCAAGTAAAATATGTTGTTGTTTTTTTATAGAAGCAGAAAATCTAGCAGTATTAGTCCCACATAACCGTACTTTGATAGTAGTTGCAGGTAGTTTGCCAAACATTGTTAGGTTTTTTGATGTCACCTTATTGAAATATTTGTTCACTTTAATTTTCAAATGCATCTTTACAAAACAAAACATAGATCCATCCATCTGTCCGTCTGCCCGTTCGTCTGTCCTACTATGCACTCTACCATATGCACACTATATAATGTTTCGTCATAAAAAGCTACATTTCACTGGTACTCATTGGTGTCATTAATGTTGACGATGCAATGTAGATAAAAGTGACTTGGGTGGGAGGAAAGCACATGAAAAATCACTCGATATTTTTTGTTTTTAGTGAGAGAAAACCCCTGAACCTTTGTATGTATGAAAACAAGTCTTTATGGATCGCCTGTTAAAGAAGGACAAACTTCTTGAAAGCATCATTTGATTCTTTTATGTCTGCACTCCTCACCACAAACGCCACTATTAATCACACTAACACAGAAACGAAGGCCAAAAGCTACTGTGTGTATTTGTGACCACTGAGCTTTGCCACGAATCCTAAAATTTGGCTGATTCAAGTAAAGGTAGCTAATGGCCGAGAGCAGCACAATGCCAACAGCAAGCAGAATGACAAAGAAAATTACACGACAGGCTTCAGTTATATTTACAATAGACTCTCATGGCCACTTTCAAAATTTTCTGAATATAGTAAATTTTTTTACACTTTGATTAAACAGGCCCTCCAGGAATTCATGATGTTGCAATCGCAACAGTTAATGCAAATTCCACCAATCTCCATGAATTTTGCACGACCTTGCAATTTTGACCAATCACCCCAACTGTTTTGCAGTTTTGGTCACCAGCGTCCAGGCCCCCAGCAGTCATGCACACACACCGTCAAACTCACTTCCTTGTTTATGGTTTGAATAGTCAACATGTGCGATTGTAATGTCTCTCATTTACCAACAAAAAATATTGCTAAAACTCATTCTCAGCGTTCTTTAGTCAAAATATGTCATTAATTCAGAATGTTAATTGTCAATTTTCCAAAACATGATTGGAATACTGTAAAATAAATAAATAAATAAATAAATAAATAAATAAGATTGTGGTGGGGTGGGCTCAAAACTATTCATCGAAACTTTCACTTGTTCTCACAATGTCACTGTAACAAACAGCTATAAACCTCACCATAGGGGTGGGCGATATTGCCTAAAATTTATATCATGGTATAATTTGAATCTTACATGGTAGACGGTATATATCACGGTATAATTTGATATAGAAATTACAGCATAACAGTTTCTTAATGGTTACCATAGCACATGGTAAAAGCATGGAAGCAGGAAGTAGTTTTTATATTATTAAATAACATAAGTCAAGTTACTTTGAGTCCAAACCATGTTCAGCTTATAGATCAGGGGTCTGCAACTTGATTTGGCGTTGGGGCATTTTTTTTTTTCCTTTTTTTGATCCCGTTCAGTGGCTAACAGCTAAGCTAGCAGCTGACTGAGACAGGTGACATTTATCAGCAGCTACTTTTACAAAGTGTCCCTGAAGGCAGCAGGAGCTGCACGGCTCAGGTTGTCACTGGATCAGAGGGTTTCAAGGTGTTTCACAGGTAAAGAAGGCGGTTTAGGAGGAGCTGGATGCTGACAGGTTAATGGACGGTGTTACTGCCTCCGTGAAGCAGCTGCCCTAGATTTTCAAAATCATCTGGCGGGCCAGATATTAATGTTCAGCCGGCGAGTCGCCAGTTACAGATGGCTGTTTTAGATGTTGCACCAGTCTTTTTCACGAGCTCTTCCTCTGTCTGTTCACTGCTCACTGCCATTGCTGTTGTTGTGTATTTCTTCTTTGGGGAACCGGACATCCTAAAAGCTGCATTACTGCCACCTGGAGGACACGGTACTATCGCGGTTGGGTGGTATGACCAAAATCCCTACCGTGGGCCAAATTTATATCACATACAGTTTATACCGTTTATACCGCCCAGCCCTACCTCACCACAACTTTAATAGCTTTTTTGTGGAAAAAGCTCCCGCAAAATCAGGAATTTTTGGCCTCAGCAAAAAGTCCCACGAAATCCTGAAAGGAATGATTAAACTATATGATCTGTTAAGAAACAAGTTCATTTCAAAAAAGGTTGAGAAGAATATCAATAAAACACTTAACTAATAACAGGTAAGAATGCTTCCCCATCTCATACCTGATCATTATAGCTCAGGCTGTTAACGTCACAGCCAGCCCAACACCGTATCGTTGTTGTCAACAGGAATGTGAGCGTGGAAGCAAAAAGTGCTGATGTGGCCATTTATAAATGAGGGGATGATGGCAGGAGGTCTGTGGTTGTTGGAAGCTCCTACCTACCTGGACACCAAGTCAATCTGAATCATCCATTCTGAAATGAAACGCAAACCCAAATAATACGAGGCATCTTTTGACTTCTTTTAATTCTGTTAGTATAAGTCTGGTTCAGCAGTGTAAAGTCGTGGTTATAAATCTCCAGCATACATTCTGTGGGGGTACTAATTAAATACTGAGTGAGTTCTGTGGTCTTTCATATATCTTTCACACACAATATTTTGGAAGAATGGTAATTACATTAAAATGCTATTTTTATGGATAGCTGTTGTGATTTGCTCCTTTAGTGCATTTGTTTTTGTAAAAAAAAATTGGCACTATGTCTTTCAAACAATCTACACACTCATTTTAGTTCAAGTGGTTGTAATCTTTAAAGTCAGTGCAGTCTAAAATAAAATGAACTTGACAGTAGCATTAAGTATATAATACGTAATTTAGAGCCTCATTGATCTGTCAATTTGACCTTGTGTTAAATGTCAACCTGTTGAGTTTTGTCTTTTCTTAGAATTGAAGCAGAAGGCGAAAAACAGAGCTGCACCAAAGCAGTAGCGAGCACATCCCAGGCTAGCCCTGTTTTTCGTCTTTGAGCTAGACCCAAACCCCCAGTTATATTATAAAAACCTGCCAGTATAGCAAATTAGTGGTGTGCATGTAAAAAGCCTGGTCTTCTCCCATGCATAAATGATGCTGCAGCGTTGTATCAGCATAGCTCGACAAGCTGTTTGCAGTCATACTCAGCAGCTCCACATCCGCACAGTTCAACACAGCAAATTAGGAGAGGCGAGGATTAGTGGTACAAGAGAGTGAACATGGCAGGCTCAGCACACCCGTACACACACGGATATGTATCTCATGCACACATACACACACAACCACCCACCTTCACACATACGTATACAGTGTACAGTGTAAGCAAAGAAAGTGCAGACACAACCCGGCAAATGTTCAGAGATGCACTTCACAAAGGCGAAACATGGCAGCACGAAGAGATGCGATAACAAACCGCTGAGCGTCATTGCTATCTTAGCTAAGCTATTATGGGTGCTGGCAGCATTCAGCTTGTGTCATATCCTTATGGCTGCTGACAACACACACTCACATACACACTCTTCTGCTCTGCATCATTTGTATTTTGTACCATTGGTTAATGCTTTTTACTTTTTCAATGTCACAATGGCAGTCCAGAGGTGCATGCCAGGGTTAAATCTGACACCCCCACCACATTTTTTGGTCCCTCTCAGGAGGTAAACACATTCGTACACTTTGCCATATGTAAAATAGAAGGAACCCCCCCACCCCTCCACTCCATGCATGAATTTAACATTTTTTATTCTTTTTGATTTTTCATCCTACTCTATGCTGCTCTCTCTCTCTCTCTCTCTCTCTCTCTCTCTCTCTCTCTCTCTCTCTCTCTCTCTCTCTCTCTCTCTCTCTCTCTCTCTCTCTCTCTCTCTCAGTCTGACCATCTCAGAATTCGAATGAAATCAAATGGTCCTTGATTTGCATGCACTTACAGAATATTGCATGTGCTGTGTTTGCTGTTAAAGGCATGGAGAAGAGGGTGGTGGTGGTGTTGGTGGGCGTCTATGTGCTTCCCCATTGACATCAAACAGTCTTCTGATATGGAAATAGGGGGGCAAGGGAAGAATGGCTCCTCACTGAGGCTTTGTTTGGATGTAGGCCAAGGTCTATCCTTCCCTCTCTCCATCTCTCCATCTACCTCCATCCCTCTTTCCCACTCACACCTTTTTCATTTTTAGCATCTCTTACCATCACCTACATAGGAATCGAAGTTCTCCTTCTCTGTGGCAGACTTCCACCAATTGGGCTCATTGTGCAGTTAAGGAACAAAATTCATTCATTCATTTGGCCGTTCATTCTGACAGTGTTTCTAATCACCTTTCTGTGCACAATAATTTCAAGTAAATGAAAATGAAAATGATAACATTAAGTGATAATCTATTGTATCATATTCAGTGAAATAAAAAAAAAGAAAAAACATACCCTGGTTACCCATATATTTCATCTAAATACAAAGTGCAACAATACTCTTGCAAAAAATAAGACAAAATGTGGGCTTTTTCCAATAATTATGGTAAGAGCACACAGACATGGTGACAGCTGTATACTCAAAATTCTTCTGAGATCTCAAACAATTAAAAGGCAAAAACAAGACTGTAATACTTTTTTTTTTTTTTTTTTTGCAAAACTCTATTAAAACTAATAAAAATTTGATGGTGAAAACTTTCACTGATATATTACCGTCAAAAAGGCTAAAGCGAAGTCAATATCAAGTGCCAAAATGAAGACTAATGAAAACCTGTGGGAAACAACCAAACAGCAGGGGAAAAAAGCAGACACTGTTTAAAGGCTGTGCAGCACCTATTTTATTTAAAAAAGGGTATAAACAGATGGTATGCATACCATACAGTGCACACATATACAGCGTATCAGAGAAAAACCCTTAATACATCATACATTTACTTTCAGAGATGTTCCTTTACTTAACTAAGGATATAGCAGTTGTTGATTTCATGGGGCTGATTTATGCAGCTACTGTCCTGTGGATCCCAAGGGAATCTTCACTTAGTGTTCTTAAAGTTGTTTTCTTTTTCTTTTTTGTTTTTAAGGTAAAGAGTCTGCTAAATGCCTTAATTGTCATATGTGGGCCTCACATCCAGGCTGGCTAAAGTCCAAGTTGTTTTTTTTTTTTTTTTTTTTTAATTCCTTTCCTGAAAATGAAACCACAAGGACACACCATAAAATCCTCATGCTATCCATACTTCCGATATCTGTCAAGTCCACTGGCTGTTTCCCTGCTTTGTGAAGAGTTCTTGTTATCAGTTGATTTTAGTAGATCTCGATCAATACGTCTGCGTTGTCATCACTATGGCTTTTATGGGTTAGGACCACAGTCTTCGATGATTGAGAATAACTCACTCAGGACTCCAAAAATGAATTAAAAAAAAGAAAAAGAAAACGAAAGGAAAAAAAAAAAGAACGCGCCAACTGAAACCACCGCATTGCTGAAATATCTACCTAACAAAAGTACTGTTTGCCAGATGGGAGGCTTTTGGAAGGTACCACAAATTTCTTCTCTCAGTACCCGAGAATGCATGTGCTTTCCATTGTAGGTTGTAGAGAAAATGAGACGGCTCTTGGTTAAGCAAAGGACAGACCTCAAGGAGAAAGGTCTGGGTTGCATTAGGAGTGGAGTCACAGAGATTGAGAAAGCGTAATGTACAAACACACATATACACACTTCTCTACCATGTTAGAGTTTTATTCTGGTGTGCACAGGACTTTTTACCTTTCCTTTTAAAATATGGGGTTTAATAATGCGGAATGTGTGTTTGCATGTACTTTACAGCACTTCAAGAAGCAGAGGAGGCTTATTCCTGAGAGGACAGTGTGGAAGTACTTTGTCCAGCTCTGCAGCGCGCTTGAACACATGCACTCCCGAAGAGTAATGCACAGAGGTAGTGTTGATGCACACTCATACTTATATAAGCCATAACAGTATCTCCTCAGTCACTGCAAGTGTGTGAATGTTTTACGTTACGATCAGTTCAAACCATGAATGAGAATTTGTAGTATCATATGCGCTCATCTTTTATTAACTCAGCAGCAACAAGAAATCTGTGCGTTATTGTGCATTTCATGTAGGAGCAAGAACATTTTCTTTTTCCCAAAAGAAATAAAACTTCTGACTTGTCTTTAAAGGTTTTTCAGACTCATTTCCACACACTGATAAATTGAAGTAAAATTAATGGAAATGTGGCAGGTTGAAGATGAATATCACAAAATTGAATAAATTAGTACGTAAATCCGGTAATTTTTCTTCAGTGTGAATCACCTTGCTTCATGCGACAGGAGGCTTAAGTGTAGGTGTTAAACAATACATAGACCAGAGAACACAGTGTTTATGGGCCCACATGCTTTCAATAGGACCCAGTCAAATCAAACCCATGGTACATGTGCACAGGCTGCTGCACGTAAGGAGGCATACACATAGCTACAGGTGATGTACTTCCGCTCAGACTGACTTTGATTAGGGCACAGGGACACTAATGAACCCTGAGCTCTGAGCTTTAATGACCACTTAGCAGAGACCGCCTATTCAAAAGACGCTCACAATTACACAGGAGCAGTAAATTTCAAAGGCCGATACATGTTACACTGACATGATTTCAGAGAACTGTGCTAATGCCTGGATTACCTTAAATAATAGTTTCAATTAAGCAATTTATGTGAGTCATCTGCTTCTGTTTACTATGTGACACATTTATTGTTACACGTTTAAAAATGAAAATATTCAAGCAAATAATCATTTCTCTCTGTTTTGTCTCTATTCTCTTCTATCATTCATCATCTCTCGTCTTGCTGCTATTTTTCCTTCTTTTTCTCCATTCTCCTTTCTTCTTTTCTGATGTTATTTCATGTCCAACTTCAGATATTAAACCAGCGAATGTATTCATCACAGCTACTGGAGTAGTGAAACTAGGAGACTTGGGTTTGGGACGGTTCTTCAGCTCCAAAACCACTGCTGCTCACTCACTAGGTAATGTACAATTGTTTTCAATTGTTTTTAATATACATATATATATATATATAGCTACACACGTAAATTCCCTTATGTTCCAGTTTTGAATGTGTTTCATTAGGCATAGTAATTCCACAGTCATGTGGTCATTGAGCATTACCAGTGAAGTACCCGGCCTCTTTCATAGGCCACTTAACTGCTTCCTGTTGCCTTGACCTTTAACCCCAATGGAGCTGAAGACTGAAGGCGACAACACACAAAGCTGATTATGACCCCCTGATATAAAATAAACTGACTGGCTTTACAATTGGTATTTTTTTTTTCTTGTTGGTGCCTGTGATTATCACTTGTGGGGACTATAACACTGTTTTTCTTCCAAGAAATAAGAGTTATGGATCAAACCTGCAACAGTATCAAAGATGTAGCATGAAAATCAATTTTGTTGAACCTGAGTCCTTAAAAAAATGATATCCCATTGTGTTAAATCATGTCTTTAATGCACTGAGTTTTGAATTAAAATAGATCTTGTCTGTCATTGTTTAAAGAGTCGATTCCATAAACCTCAGAAGGGAGCATTGTGGCATTTTGACGCTTATTCAGAAAAGGTATACAGCTTATAGCTTGTCATTCTAGCAAATGTTGGAGTAATAGGGTTTAATGCAGTAGCACTCAGGTACACTTATAGAATATACTTTAACTTCAAGTGACTCTAAGGGTTTAAAGTCAAATACCATTTTCAAAAAAATATATTTTATCGATCCTTCTTTGCTTCATCAGTAAAATCAAATAAATTATTATTTCAAGGAGTATAATAAAAGAATTGTTATTAAAGCTGGTCATGACCTGAGTGGTAATAGAGCATATGCCAAATGGGATAAAATGCTCTGAGCAGCTGAAATGTGGGTCAACAAAAAGTCAACAGCCCTTTAAAGTGAGAAAAGGACAAAAATGTCTTTGCAGAAAAATAATAATAAAAACAAGACTTAAAGTCACTGACTGATAAAAAAGACAAAACCTTCCTTCAAATGACATTATTCAGCCTTTTATTTGGCACTGTTTGAGACCCTTCTAAACGGTGTCTTAATTCTATCTACAGAATTATCTTCAGACATTATGATGGAAGTTGATAATATTTGTTAAGAAAAAAATCTGTCTTGGCTAGTTCTTTCTATATTTACATGTTCAGCTGAATTAAGTTTTTTTTAATTGCATTGAACAAAACCATATTTTTCTAAATAGTGAAAACATCTGCTGTAAATTAAATATGATGCACAACATCAAATGTCGATGCTAAAATTATGGAGTGATTATTAGTTGAAAGAAAAAGAAATCCTCCTGAATTTAAGAAAGTTGTTTACTAATTTTGAATTTGCTTTTGAACTTTGCTTTGTTTGAACTCCTAGGTCACTGCTTGTTGTATGCAGGGCATACATTTTGATGGGATTGTTTTGTGTAAATTTTACACAAGAAAAACAACACAAACGTCTACAATTGTGCTTACTGTTGTGCAGACTGTCATGATTTTAAGTTTGCTCCTCCCACTGCTTATTGTTCGTATTTCTTTTTAATGGTCTATAAAATAATTGCTTTGTTTTTTCATGGTTGATTAAATCAGTTGAATGTCCAGTAATCCACAATAAAATGGAGTACAGATTATTATATGAAAAAAAAAATGTTGCATTGCTTCTATCAAACATGCCCGCAGTGATTTCAGAAGACTGTAAAATGTTAGAAGAAATTTAACCCTATAGATGAATATAGACGCTACTCTTCCCATTGTCTCACTTTCCTATGTCAAACTGTTATTACCACATTGTGCTATTCTCAGCACCAGTACACAGCAGCAGCCCAGACTTTTGAGAAAGTGTGAATCACATGATCAGTTCAGCAGAAGCTCTATCAGCGGAGCATCCTGCAGTGCCAGCAGAGCAAGGTGGGAACGTCTGTGATTGCTCATTAAATGCTGAGTGCACAGCACCCTCTTTAGGCTGCTGGAGGACAGGCAGCCCAAACCAACGGAGGGGTCAATCTTAATGTGCTCATCATTAACTGGACTCAGTCAAGATATTTTTACAGACAAACAAGAAATCCACTATAGATGCTCATACAGTGCTACTCAGAAGTTGATGATATTATTATTTTTAAAAAATATCAGAGAATCTGCCCCACTTTAATTATGTACGTAAGATGTAAATGTTTATGAATTCTTCAGCCACATGCACGTATCACTGGATGGTGTTGTGCAGTAGAAGCAGATGATGTCTGTAGGTTAGCATGACCTGTCGACACGAGGGACTCCGAGTGTGTCAAGCTTTCGCTCGTGCTCCCTGCCTCTCCCCTTGACATTTCCTGCTGTGTGTTTGAAATAGCAGATATCCTCTGTCTCTCTTTGTCACCTCTCCCTCTCTCCTGCTGCTGTTTCTGTATCTCACTTGTCCTCACTTCTCTTCACCTCACTTCCCTCTGCATCACCCCTCCCCACGATGCTTTGACTTTTAGTCAGAGAGAAATTATGGCATGCATGAAGGACAGACATAGAAGGTGTGAGAATGCCAGAATTTTACAGAATGGAAGTGTGAAATAAGGCGGAGTGGAGGAAGCAACAAGTCAGAATAAAGAAAGGATGCAAAAAAGAACAATGGATGACAAAAAAACAACTGGAAAAAAGGTAGAATGTCCAAGGTGTTGGAGGAAAGTGTGACAGAGTGACAGAAAAAAGGAGTAAAAAGGAGAAAAGTAATGTCGAGCAAAATTAGACGAGGGGATGTGACAACGTGACAGCAGAAAATGGAAAACATAAAGGCAACTAAGATAGAGGGAGATTGTGAGAGAGTGATAGAAAGAGAACGAGAGAGAGCAATGTGTGTGTGGGACTGTGTGTGTGCATGCAATCGCGTGGGTACGTAATGAGCTCAGTCACCCAGCTGAACAGTAGAGCAGGGTGGTGGAGCTGAGATGGGGGTCCAGGCATGCAGCCTGTCAGTTCCCATGCTTTCAACTCAGCTGCTCAGCAATCCACACACACACACACACACACACACACACACACACACACACACACACACACACACACACACACACACACACACACACACACGCTCTAACACCCTCTGGTCAACACTGAAAGAGATACACACTCTTTTGTCTCCTGGACAGATGTATCTCTTTGCTGAGGTGCATATGAGGGTGAATCTATGAACACACATACAGAGGTTGTTGATCGTGGCCGTTCAGATTGATGTGCAATAAACATGCATACCAACAGCTGCACACGCTGTCGCACAAATGCATCCACAGTCTCAGCTGATTAAAATAGATTCGAGACACTTATTGAACGGTTTGAGGATTTCATTGTTGTGGTTGAGTATTGTTCAGTTCAGGCAAAAGTTGAATTAAAGGAATAAAAATTCTAACAAAAAAAACAACAGCAACTTAGTACCAGATAAGGTAGTGCAATCTTTAAAAAAAAAAAAGAGAGCGACTTACTATTTGCAACTGCCAATTGGCAGCAATGAGTAATGTAATATACCTGCAATTAACACCTGTAATGAGAAAGGTGTTAACGATGAGTGCTGGGGGAAAATGAGAGCATGGGAGCAGAAAAACTTTGGGCAGGCTGATGTTGAAAATAATTAGGGCCATTTAAATGTGTATATAGAGACTGAGTTATCTTATGAAGGCGAGTGAGTTGTGAAATGAGAGACGCAGGCAGACAGCCAAATTGGAAGTGTCGGCTCAGCGTGACATAATGAAATAAAGGAAATATATAATATTGGTGCTATTTAAATGCAATGGTTTTTTTGGTGTACATCAAGTCAGTCCAGTCATATTGTATTGTTGCACAGAAATGTGTTACACAGGTTTACAAACTATTACTATGCATCTGAATGAGAAATTCAGTCTTAGCCTTTGGGATTTTAGTTGAATCTTTCTTTTACTTCAAAATACAGAAATGTAAAACAGCACAGATTAGAGACAGCTTATACAATTAAAGCAAAGCGCCCCTGGAATGTTTGGCATCGTTCAAGCTGTCCTCTGAAAGCTTTAGGTTATAAGTGTTAATAAGGAACCGACAGCGTGTGCATGCAATCAAACCGATAATGTATTTAAGATGGCACAAGTTTCATTTTACAGCACATCCAGTAGGAAATTAAAAGTGTGGAGTTCTTTATAGTGGATGACTTCTCACCTCCTATACAACAACGCTTATCCTGTTATGCTGAGAATACAGTGTTGTCATTGCTATTCACAATAATGGAAATCAATCCCAACATGACTTTCAATTTATTTGCATGAATAAGTAATGTGCCCTTAATTCAGCATGCTGAAGGAGCTTGAGCCCAGCACTGCTGCTTTTTTATGCAACTATTAGCATAAGAGAGGCTGATTCTTTTTAATCAACTAATAATGAATGTTAGGGGAGCCTGTTCAGACCGCACCATGAGACCTCACAACGTACACACGCACACGCCCACATGCACACACTCACATAAACCACCATACCAACCTGATGACCAATTAAAGCGCGAATCCCCAGTACCCTGATTATTCTTCCACTTGCTCTCTCTTGCTTCGTGCTTGTGCAGATGCTGATTATTTTTGGAATGACAGGTAACACTTCATTATTCAAAATCGCACATTTAAGATAAAAGCATGTTTTCTCAACCCAATTAGATCTGCACAAAAATTAAACGTGCTGTCTTTCATTTTACTTCCCATAGACTTCAAATCTAATTGCCCCCTCTGTAATAGTTTTATTAATTGCAATTACATTGGTTGAGTTTCCACAGACCTGTTAATGTGCAGATTGGCTCTGGAGAATTTGTGCGTACTTGTATGCATGCACGATTGAGTACAATAAATGAGTGTGCAGTTATTTTTTTCTTCTTCAATTTTTGTGCAAGCTGACTTACCTCCTGAGCTCTTTCCACTTGAGAGCTGTTCCCGTCTATTCTGCTCGCTTCAGTTTTTTGTGTAGATGCTATAGGCAACATGATTTGGGTCATTTCATATTTCATACACAAAACAAAGTCTTATCTGATTTCAGTATTGATATTTTCACTGATAATAATTATCGTCTAGTTTTAAATGGATTTTGTTTCCATGAGACAATCCCCACTGCCTGCAAGGTAGTAGTTAAGATTCAGTTCTACACATTACTCCACAAAATAATTGAATAAAAGCGTACAATATACACTCAAGATAAAGAAAGCAAAATGACCTGGTGTCCTGTTTATAAAGCTGAATTGAATTGAATTGTTTGGTGGATATATGGCTGGATTTTTCTGTCTCACTGCCCACATTAGTCATGCTACATATCTGACATGATAATTTGTGTCATAAACAATGAGAAAAGAATTGTGGTGAAATATAATCAACCCAATTAGAAATATGAGTTAAATATTTCAGCATACTAAATCAGTTCTAGGCAGTATGGAACGAGAGACCCAAGATGATGGTAATGTCAAACTTTGCGGTATGGCCTACCAACACTGAAGTGCAGCATCGCTAGTTTCCACACATTGTATCAACTCACCAGAGCCTGTTGAAACCTCCTTGTATTTTAGGAAGCTTCCGTTCAAATATTTACGTTAAAAGAATTCTGAGAACTTCTCAGCACAGGTTGGACTGCTGGTGAAATTTCTCTTCTCTAACCATATGTGAGCAATAAAAACCTCTGCTGGATGTGCTTGATGGGTTTTTACATGGGAAATCACAATAAACAGAAAGCAGATGAAAAAAAAAAAAGAAAGAAAGAAAGCAGCCGGTCAAACTGAGCTAAGAAAGCAGCAAATCTCCTAAGCTTCCTGCAGTGTGTTCTGGATCTGATGTTAGAATGTGGTTCCTCTTTGGGTCCGTTTGGGTGACGGTCTGATTTTCTGGAGCTCTGCCATTCGCCATGGCAGTTTGGGATTCTTGAGTTTCAAAACCAGAACCATGAATGGACCAGCTTTTAAGGCTCCGCCGCTGCTCCCTGGGCGTATGCGCCGACTACTGTTTCAGATCATTACTGAGCCCCAGTAATCAAAACTGATTTATGTATATTTTGTGTGTGTGGGTCGTGTTTTCTGTACATACGTGTGCAGCGTTGTGGTTTTGTATATACTTGTATTGATTGCATGCATGGTATTGATGTATATGACAAAATACGTCTACGCATTATTGAACGCTGTTTTGCCTAAGCCTCATGGTTGCAGTGCAGATGCACTTCAGAGTCACCATTTTATATTGCTCTGCCTTAAAAATACTGTAAATGTTGCAACCTCTCTGTGCATCACAGGTTTAAATGAAACCTCTGTTCTCCACCTGCTCGCCTCTGCTGTTTGAGCTTTGTCAGTGATGTATTGGGAGAAACACGGGGCTGTAATACAAAATGTTAATATTCAATCACTGTTTGTCTTGTTCTCCTTTTGTGCCTCTCATTCATTCTGCCCATTCCTGCTTCTCTTTCCCTCCCTGTCCTTGTGTTCCAGTGGGAACCCCTTACTACATGTCACCGGAGAGGATACATGAAAACGGCTACAACTTCAAATCTGACATCTGGTCGCTAGGATGCCTGCTGTACGAGGTAAACTATAGGAAAATGTGTACACACTGTCACCTTGCAGCCTGAAGTAGGAGTGACACAACAACACATTGACACACACACACACACATACTGTCACACAGACCATCCTCGATCCAAAACATAAAAGACTGCTGTGGGTGTGTAAAATTACCTGCATTTTGTTCACATACAGTTCACAAAACTCCCCATGTCGAAACAAAATTTAATAGGTTAAGATTATGCAGGAAAAGCTCATGTTTTGTAATCATTTAAAACTTTACATTTTCCATCTGAAGAGAGGGCTTTTATTTATTTATGGAGCAAAACCAGAGGTTGGTATTCAGCCAATTGCCTCCTGTTGTGCTGATTGCGCAGCTCAGCTGCTTTTTTTTTTTTTTTTTTTTTTTTTTTACTGCATCTCTGTTCTGCAACTCAAGTTTTGCAGTAGTATCACCTTAAAAAGTGACAGTGACAGCACACTGTTATTGCTGAACTTGACAATCACTTCTGGTGTTTATATATGTGAGCATAGATCAACAGTTTATTTCACTAGTCTAATAATGTCTTCGTATTTATCGATAAAAGACATAGATTGGCAGTCATAAAATATTCAAATGTTGGAACACATTTCTTAATCTCTTTTGTTGCGTTTCTAAGACTCTTTGAATTGGAGTCCTTTAGCCTGGGAACCTGGTAAACATTGAAATGCCGGCGAGTGAAGGGAACTGACATGGCCATGTGTTTTAGATAAGGCTGCCCAGTGACACTGACTAGTTTGATTAGTCAGGAGCAAAACACCACAGGGCTCTGCAGAGACCACACTGAGCGCAGACAAGCCCGGGAGGAGCACACACAGCCAAGGGAACATAAGAGAAAAAGAGTCAGGAGCAGAACAATGATAGACATGGATGATAGCAGTCAATCTGACGCTGCACCTTGCCAGCATTTACGTGCACCAAATACACACAGACGGGCACAAATTCAGAGGCTCACTGCTGGCCAAGGAAATACCCACGTTTTTCTCCCCTCGTCTCTCCGAATTCCCCCGAGTTGCAGATCATTTGGGCTGCATTTCAACGCACCAGTGACTACACCTTCACTACAGCGCCTCAGGCATAGAGGTGGAGAACACGCAAGAAGTTTGAGCACAGCTTGCAGGTCATGGTTGCTCAGAGACCACAGTCCTTCATGCTAATTAGTTTCCCACAATGCATTGCTGCCGTGCGTGTCTGTGGTTGGCTGAAGGCAGCGGGTGCTGCAGGTCACATTCTTTTTTTGTACTTTTTATGTGTGCAGTGTATGCGTGTTCACATGAAAGATGCGACTTTTACCTTTAATAGAAAACACATTGCTTGGTTTTATTTCTCTAGTTGCATAGTTTCTGCAGGTGTTCTGTTTATATGATTATAGCCCCACTAAATAGTTTAAATTATTGTGATTTTGTCTTCTTTATACTAGTCACAGTGAGTTTTCCAAGGTTACCCAGTTACTTTTTGTAGGCAAAGTTCTTACTGTTGTACTTTGATTGGAAAAATTATGATTTTTCTTTACTTGAAAATGAAAAGTCCTAAATTCTTGTAGTGCTCCTTTTGCAACCTGAGCGTCAGTTGTTTCACTTTGTGCACAGTACATTGATCTTTTTTCATACATTTCACAGTGAGGAGAGCTTTGAGGGCATCACAGTCAGGACTAAATACTGAAAAAGTAAGATGGAAACCAAGGATGAGGAAAAGCAAAGAGAGAGCTAGAGAGCAAAAGTGAAAAAACAAAACAAAACAAAAAAAATAGATGAGACTTGTTGGTCCCTGAGGAGGTCAGAAGGCAAGGAATAAAGATGTGAGGTGAAAAAGTTTAAGAATCTATATAGGAAGCTGGAAAAGGGTAAGGGCATAGGCAGTACACGCCATGAGAGAGAATGAAAAGAAAGAGGCGATAGAAGGCTAGAGAGATAGCCGCAGCAGAGGGGAAGAAGTGGAAAGGGAAAATAACAAATAGCGAGAGCCGGGTTATAGATTGCTGGAGCGAAGAGAAAGATACGAGCTGTTCATTCAGAGATAAAGTACTATAGGTACATGAGCAAAGACAGAACTCCAGCCATCAGGTCAAGGTGAGCCATGCAAGGAGCCTGTGGAGATAAAGATTTTACAACCGTATTGTTACCAGAGCAGTGCTCACCACACCATGCATATTCTCTTTGAAGAGCACACTCCTGCTTCTCGGTAAGAGGGCTCTACAGTGCATTCACAGTGTCAGGAAACTTACCACTTTTTCTCCAAAACTCTCTTCTCCCTGCGCTCTCTTCTCCTTCCTTCTGCTATGTTCTCTTCCATATACCTTCCTTTTCCTCACTTAACCTTCAGGCATAAGGAATTCACACAGAAATCTACGCCTGATCCCTTTGGTCCTCATTGATTTCACGCTGAACATACAGTAGAGGCTGAGGATTGTGCTCATTTAGGTGTGTGTGCACGTGTTCTTGTATGTGTGTTTGTATCCCAGGGAGTTCCTTATGTGTGAAATGGCTCCATTTGAGAGAGCCTGCATTTTTCATTCCTGTGCCCGAGGGTTGACTCCGAGTCCGAAGGGTCCGTCCATCAATACGTGGTCATTGTATCTGCGTCTATCTTCATCTCCCATTCTGTTTGATCCTTTTCTCTGTGTGTCCAACCTCATTACATCACCTCACACTGCCCTGTGCCCTTCACCCAAACTCCCTGCGCGTCGGTAAACAGGGATGCTCGTCAACATTGTTTCCTGGGGTGACCGGAGAGGTAAAAGACGGTGGGGGTGGGTGTGGTTTGGTCACATGCGGTTGAGGAAATTCCAGTATCCTGGCAATCTGTCTCCAGTCTCCATCTGCTCACACTACTTGTATTAGTTACTCCCACATGCTTAATCCGTTTCCTTTAAGGAGATGTATTTTACGTACATTGCAGTTGTGCCTCTTGTGATTTGGTATGACTGTTGTGTTTGATGTAAGCGGTAGAGGAGAATATCTGCGAAAGATTTATGGGAATGTGTCTCTTTCCTGTGCTCAGCACATCTGATAGTACCTCTGCCTCCGACTGTGCCCGTGTCTGAGGCCTCTCGCGGCCCCCTTCCCTCTTGTTTTGCTGTTGGTTTTACGAGGCCCAAAAATGCCGGTTTCTCAGCAGCTGCTGCTTTCATGTGATGAGCTGCTCCTGTGGGTTGTTTCTTGTATGGCAGAGGGTGGGGACCCCTCCCCCCCTCCCTCCCCAAACTGAAACTGTAAATCATTCAGTTGCATTTTTTCACACATTAACAGTGATGATTCTTTGTAGAACAACTTTCTCCCATTGTTGCACACTGGAGCACACCTTTTTAAAATAGTAGATATTGTTATGGTTTATTCTCTAAGACATTTCGTTTGCAATTGACCGTGGCTTATAGACTGTAATTCTCTCAGTAAATTCAGAAAAGTTTAATTTTATCTCTGTGTGCTGATCCTGGATCTGGTCTCTCAATTTTTTTTTTTTTTTTTTTTACAAGTTCACCAAGATGTTACAAAAGTCAGTTTCAGCATGACAAACCGCTGCTGTTTTTTTCCTTCACTAAATATAGCCTGTGCAAACATTGAAGATGCTGTACAATCCATAATAAGTGCCTCGTTACCTTGAACTCACTGAAAAATGTGCTGCTGAAACTGCAGTGTTATCAGCACATTGCATCCTGTTTCTGTATAATGTTAACTGATGGAACGGATAAAAGATACAAGTCCACGCTTATATCTTTTTTCTAAACCGATTAAATGTCAGACTATAGATAGTATCGCTAAGTGGCAGATATGTGGAGGACTTTTAGATTAAAAAAAAAAAAACGCTCATACTTTTATTTCTTTTTAGGAATAGTTTGATCGTAAATGATCTCATCACAGTTCCTTCATTTTATTCTGGCCTAATAAGAGAGCTGTATATTTTATTATTATTATTATTATTATTATTATTCAGGTATCAGTAGAGGAAAATATTCTTCAAGACTAATCTGTACTAAAATGACACTCACCTTAAGAAGAACTGTAACACTTTAATAAAGGTAAGTTTTTGTTTTCATGTAGAGCTTAGAAATGGTTCGGATAGGAAGATTTTCTTTTCTTTTCTTTTCTTTTTCTTGCTACTTTTTCCCCTTTATTTACAGCCTTGTGTCAAATAGAAAAGTGAAGACATTTACATGCTAAAAACTATTCTTTTAAAAAATTCAAGCCCCATCACTCTGTGTAACTGTACTGACATGGTGATATAAGAACACACTTTTGATAAATTTCTTCCAAAGTTCACTGAAAAAAATCATACTTTGAACTCGCTCGTCCACATTTTTTCTTTCTTTCTTCCGTCACTCTGCCGTTTGTAGTGTGTTGAAGGAAGAGTTGTGATGACTCCACTGGGTGTAAGTATAAATCTAATGACTGTCCCTGCATTGTGAGTTATTACCTTGATCAATATATCATCATAAAAACCACATGAACGACCAGTGAACACATAAAAAAGTCATACTTTCTTCTCTTTTACCAAAGTGTGTGTGTGTGTGTGTGTGTGTGTGTGTGTGTGTGTGTGTGTGTGTGTGTGTGTGTGAAGCACAGAGAGAAATCAAGAGGAAAATGTCCATCATATACGTCCATTTAGCACGTGTGTGCGTTAACATTATAGGTGTTTATTTTGATGTAACATGCTCTAATTGTATGTGTGTTTAGAAATGAGAACTTGAGAAAAGCCTTTGGTCCCAGGCTGCAAAGACACAAGGGATACAGGGAGGGTTGCAGGGAAAAGACAGGGAGCATCTCGCTGCTTCTTTTAATTGGCATACAGGGAGAGAAGCCGGAGAGATGGAGCTGGATCAATGTTAATTAAACTGGAAGGCCCCATCTAGACCTTTTACACGCTCAGGGATGCTAGCTTTACATGCTTTGGCCAGAGGAGAGCACAACCTGCTCAAATAAGGAGCCGAGAAACAAAGGTGGGAGAGTGTGTTTACTTCTACACGTTTTGTGTGGACCTGTTTGAACTTGAGACGTTTAGAGTGAAAATATTTTTCAGTGAGACCATTAGTGAGGCCAGTCGTCCTCTGTTTGGGATGGACCTTCAAAGGGATGCTTGATGGATGAGGTTTGGTCTTAGGATTGACTGTAGAATTACATTGGGCTTAAGGGCAGGGTTTGGAGTGGGAATTGAATTATGACGGTTTAGGTGAGGGGCCAGTGTGTGAGATAAGTCAGCGGTGGTCCTCAGGAATATAGTAACACAAAGGTACAAGTGGGTTTGTGAGGGGGTGCGTGTGTTCTGCCACCAGCTGCTCACACCCCTCAGAGAGACAGCAGGCATGCGTGTGCATTGTATGGCTCTCGAATATCAATGAAACACACAGACACACACACACACACATCTTTTTCCAGACTGTGTCGTCACAGCGGTTTAAATGATTGACTCACTCTCTGACCTCTGAGACCCTCGTGTGTGTGTGTGTGTGTGTGTGTGTGTGTGTGTGTGTGTGCGTGTGTGTGTGTGTGTGTGTGTGTGTGTTCGGGGGGGGCCACAGTGAGAGCAGGGGGCCGGCAGCTGTCAAGGGCTAGGAGCAGCAGGCACTAATGAAGCAGATGAATAGTGCAAAAACTCCCAAATACAAACAGGACAGTTGACATTTTTCATCTGTCAAAAGCAGAAGATGCATGAAAATACGACGGGGTCTTGTTTAACCCTTTGCCTGCTGGCGTCTGTAGCTAGCGGGGTTTCTTCTTTTTCTTCCTTTCTCTGTTGCCCTTTTTTTTTGTCACAAATTGTAACATTTTGTGGGAAGCGTTATTGGATGGATAATGAAAGCATACATCCTGTCTTCCTGAGACGCATCCCTGCTCTCATGGCCACACTTTCACAAGCTTATCTAATGTCAACCAGAATACACCTATTTATACAAAGATCTCAATGTTCAATTTTGCTTGAACGTCTCTTGTGGGTTTTTATTGAACTATTATGTTAAGTTCCTGCTACTATCAAGAGAAATGTTTTCTCCTTTTTTGGTTTTTTGCCATTAACATACACATTTGTTGAATAACAGTTAAAGGTGTTTCAGTTTCCAAAACACTGAATCATCTCTAAGTAGAAGTCTATTTCATTATTGAATTTATTCAAAGACTAAAACATCCTTTCCTCTTGTTTTCAAAATTAATTCTGAAGTAAGTTTGCTGAGCTTAATATATTTCTTTAGACTTTCTTGTCGCACAACAATGCATTTATTAGCTGCATTAAATTGTGAATTATTTGTTTAGTTGTGCACCACAGTGAAGGTGGTGTCCATGTATCTTCAGCTGATATGGTTTTAATAGAAAATAGGAAGAGACCCATTCATTCAGCTCAGTCATCATAGAATTAGAAATTCCACCAAAAAAAGTCTGTAGACATGAGTCTTTGTTACTAATGGAAGTTTATCATTGCTGACGCACACAGGAATACACATTTCCACACGTATCCCATCACTGTCAGCCTCCTGCTGCGCCATTCTCAGTAGTAATCCTTGGAGCAGGGGGAGAGACGTGTCCAAGGAGAAACAGATAGGAGATCCTCTTCACCTCATGTTGTTGTGTGTTTTTGTGGGGATGTGCTTCATTAATGTGTCTATTTGATTAAGAGAGTCAGTGATTGCGTGATGATAAATTGTGTCCAGAGGAAAGACGCCCCCCTGAGATTTTGCTGTCGTCATCTTGACTTCCCACTGGAGGTTTTGACAGAGAGTCTGTCAAAACCTCCCCGATGGGGAAACAAGAACTTTTCTGTCTATTCACCATCAATGTTTGACGTATCTTTCATTGAGGACTCTAATGATGAAGCCGTGTTCACATTGGATGGTGTGTTGGGGGCATTTTGGGTAGTACCAAACATTTACCTTTGTAGCTACTTACAATGTAGACCGTGTGTTTTTTTCTTTTTGGTCTTGTTTTGTTTTTAAAGGAGTCGACAGTATTATGTTATTTAAAAGTTAAGTAGTAATCGAAATATTCAATATTGAGCATTTTATTTATTTATTTATTTATTTATTTATTTGCACTGGATGCTTCTTATTCCAGTTCACCAATATTACTCTGATAAGTTTAGAAATGTTCCTGAAGATCACATCTGGACTGGAAGAAAAACCATCCTGCAGGTGAAACCTACAAGGAAAACAAATGCAGGACTTGGGCTTTATTTTAAAATAATCAGTTCCACTGTTGATAATTGAGCACATTTGATCCCAATAAATCAAAGCATTTCTGTGCTTAAAGAAGTGTCTTCATTGAAACTGATGGGCTGGGTCTCACTGAAACTATAAATCTCTTCACAATATCTAAGCAATTTTTTTTTATTGTCAATTTTCTGCATATAAAATGCATTTGTCAGACATACATGTATTTTTTTTATTATTATTATTATTTTTATATCCATGAAATATCTGTTTAGAAAAATTCTAACCAGACACATGAAAATGCTTTTGTGTTGTTGCTGTAATATACATTTTGTTTAAAATTAATGTAAGTAATAACTGAAAGTATTTTAAGATGGGAAAGTGCATTTAGTGACAAAGATAGAATATAAGCTTTAAACCACCACTAGTAAAAGAAATGTCAAAGTTTAGATGACAACCTCCAACCCCACCCAAAACAAAAAAAACCCCTGAGAAGTAGTGTCAACATTTTTGTCAGGTTTTTAAAACTGGATGGAGAATGGGTTAACAATGTGCAGCTTTTCGGGAGCAATAAAAGTAAATCAGCCCTTGAACACTGACTCAAGCAAGATGTTCTGATATTTTGTGGATTACTCACAAACAGGCTGCACAAAGTGTTGAATCAGGCCATTTCACCAGAAAACCGAGGTGTTGTTTGGACGGTTATGTTATTCCAGTGGTGCAATGCTCTCCTTGTTTTATCTTTAAAATGTAGCTGCTTTGATGAGTCTCATATTGAGTTTCAGGTAAATGAAACAGCACAATCTCATAATTTCTTTTGTGCATATGTTTGCTTACTTTTTCTTTTTTATTTCAACAAGGGGGGAAATAACTGAAGTGCACTAAAACATTAGGCTTGCAGTGCTGTGTTGAGTAGTGCAGCCTTCAAAGACAAACAGGTATGCTGGAAATAAACCCCAAAGACTCCAGTGTTACCAGTATTTTAATCCCAACATAAAATAAAACCCACCACTTCGGCCTTATGCACAGTTTTACCGTACAAAGCTCTGGGTCAGGTAGCAGAAAGAAAGTGTGCATCTTAATCTCGTCTGCTGCAGGCGTCACCTCTCACACAAACCTTTAAACAATAGGAAGTGAGTCAGTGATGAGCATGGCAAAAGTGGCATGCTTCTTTTCTATTCTTAGAAATGCAGGAAGGATTCTTCACCTGTTTCCACTCGCCGGCAAGCACAGGTCTCCTTCTGCTTTCCATTTCTCCCCTCCCCATTCCCATTTGCCCTACCTCTGCTCTGCTTGCTTGCATTTGTTTTCTACAGGATTTGGTTTTCTTGCTGCTCCAGCAAACTGAAAAATTCTTTCCTTTCGTATCCCTGCACCACTCTCCTCTCACAAGCTCCTCTTCTGTCCCTCTCATTTTTTTTCATCTGTAAGCTTTGGAAGCAGAAAGAGCCACAAAACTGGAGGAAAAAGAAAAACAAGAGGTCAGGGAAAGCTTTTGTGGATTTTTGTCTTTACACCTCCAGAGTTGGTTGAATAAATTTGTCGCGCCCAAACTTATGGCTGATACAGTTTTTGCGTTCTGTTCAGATTGCGTTTTTCAGCTCAACATCACCAGTTCCTCCTCTTCAGCTGTTACGTCTTTCTCCATGGTTATGTTGTGTCTCTCTGCAAACTCGAGAAATGGGCGGGGCAGGTGTGCAGGTATGGGTGTGGCCGTGAATGGAGGGGGGGGTGGAGCTGTGGAGGAAAAAAATGTGTTGAAACACAGTCCATTTTGAACATTTTTCTGTTGTATTATTTTGCAATTATATTCTCCATGGACCTCCAGAAATTCTAATACTCCTAGAAGCAAATTTGGCTTTATTCAAAATGGATGGATTTTTTTTTTAATTGACATGAGGATGATAATATGTAGCATTTAGGTAATAGGAGAGTATTTCGTAATAGTACAGTTTCTAATAAACCAATCTAGTCTCAGTTAAAGTGAAAAAATGTCAAACTTCTTTTAGCTAACTACTCCGTTTGCTTGCTACACCAGAACAGTAATGCTGTGTAGAGTTGCTCAAATAATACTGATCTCGCTGTTATTCAAATTTACGAAATGACAATGTGTGTTGTTTACATGTTAAGTTTCACAGCGCTGACTTATCAGCTGTTTTCTTTCGTTGTGTCAACACTGCCAACTTAGAAGAGGCCAAGTCCCAACTTATAACTTTCAATGTTTCCATTTTCTGGAATGCACCATTATAATTAGCTTCTCATGAAATGTGTCCTTTATAATCAGATTATTCTCTCACAACTCACTGTTGTATCATCAGTAATCACACCGCAGTGGTACTGAACTTGGCAGAGTCCATTTTGAAGATATGGCGAAGTCTTTTCTCTGCAACACCCGCTGAGAGTTTTGGTCCTTTTTCCTTCCTGTTTTAAGTTTGTATCTCTCTCTCTCCCTTCCCTCATGTCTCCCTGTGTCCCTTCCCCGTCTCTTCATCTCTCTGTGCTTCAGATGGCAGCCTTACAGAGTCCGTTCTATGGGGACAAGATGAACCTCTACTCCCTTTGTAAGAAGATAGAGCAGTGCGACTACCCCCCTCTTCCCTCAGATCACTACTCAGAGGAGGTGAGTATTAGCCGAGCTTGGATCGGTCACCTTTACCGCAGTGGCACAAAGTGGATCTGAACTTCTTCCATGTTTTTAAAGGATCGACAAGAATCTGCTTTCATAAAACTTCATTTAAAAAAAAAAAAAAAAAAAAAAAAAGTAAATTTTAACTGGACCTTTATTTAAGCCAAGTCTAAAGTCAAAACTTTCTTTGTTAGTTGCTTGATTTTCTCTGTAAAGAGTATTCAAGTATACCCGTCTGTCTGACCCATAGCATCATATGATATTACTCTTTGATGAAAGACCGGCCATGACTTTAACCCTTTGAAAATTAAATGTACATATCAAAAGCATGTGGTCGCGCTGGAGCGTTCGGTGAGAGCGAATGGCTTCGAGTGTCGTGTTTCTCTAACTAAACGTTAAATCATCTGCTGTAATTCTGTGAAGACTTGTTCGTGCGCAAAGAAATGTAATGCACTCAGGCTGCGGTTAACATTCGCCTTATAACTGATTATCGGTGACATGCGTATGAATCTGCGTGTCCTTGTTTTTGCATGCCCTCTTTGTGTGGGTGGCATTTTTTTTTTCTGTGTTTTTGAATGGATTAAGTCAAGACGCAAAAACATTACCGACTTATGACTCATGATTGCTGTAGACTCTATTATTGTTATTTTTAGTATATACATCAACAGTTGTCCCAAATGTTTTTCAACATTACTACACAGCACAGTTTCAGCCTTTTCTACATGACTTTAGTAAAACTTTATTGTTATTATTCATGTTGTTTCATGAAATTTAGTGTGGTTTCAGTTGATTTAACCCAACGCCCCAGCTTAAGCTTGTGTGTGTGTGTGTGTGTAAATCAGTCTGTTTCGCAGCTTTTTGTGCATTTGTCCATCTATAGAGCTGAACATGATGCGGTGTTGCCTTCTAGTCAAAGATGTTTCTGCAGATATTAAAGTTTCATCCAACAAATATTTGTTTTACATCAGACACTTAAGAGAAAGTTTGAAATCCATTTTTTCTTGTCTTGATGGCTTCAACATTTGCATAATTTAAGCCATTGCTGATAATGCCAAAGTGAAATAACACAGAGAATGTATGAAATGTATTTTACATAGTAATTAACCTCTTTACTAAAGTTAAGTAATTTCTGCACATTTTTCATCAATTTCAACATTGTTTAGGTCACTGAAAAGATCATCCACCAATCAAATTATGGCATATTAATGATGCATTAACTGTGAAATTATATGTAATTGCACAATAATTGATCATGTTTGTACAGTAATCTTAAGTTATAGTATTTTAAAATCATGTACGTATGTTTCCCCACACATCCACAGTGGATGGTTCCTCATGTCATGCTTTTGAACTGCAGCAAACTGGCAATTTTCCCATTTTCGTGACATGATTTTTTTCCCCCCAAACATCTAAGAAGTCATTCTAATATTGTCACAAATGATACAATATAGCATATCTCTGTGTAACAGCAGCATTTGGAAAAGAGTAGCATTAATCTCAAACATTAACAAGGGGCCCTGAAGCCTGAAGAAGACAAGCGCTGGTTTTATCTTCACACCTTCCTCTCTCCAGTGTATCCACACATAAATCTACTGTGGCTAGTTTAAAGGGGTTATCATTATTCATGTCTCATGAGTGAAACCGTAAACCCAGCAGAGAGCGCCTTTTATTATACTGTGGTATTTAGTTCATTAGACTGGTAAAGGCTAATTGCTCGGTGTTTCAGGCCTCTGTGGTGTCTATTTGTGTTTTTTTTTTCTTCTTCTTCTTCTTCTTCTTCTTTTTTTTACACTTGCGAGAAAAATTGTGCAAGTGTATATTTGTTACAAGAGCTGTTTTTCCACACATGCACACACCACACACACACACACACACACACATCACGCTGAGCTTCTTCGTTGCCCCACATGTCACCCCCATCCTGGAGAAAGGAAGACAAAGCGAAAGAGAGAGGGAATGATAGAGCGAGAGACAGGGGCGATGGAGAGATGGAGATGAGGGGGGTGCCTGCAGCGCCTGTCTGGATGTAAACAATGCTCCTGAAGGATCGGCAGCAAACTGTCAGCTGCTCATCTTTGTTGTGTCATTTAACCATCTCCGTCTATGCCCCCCCCCCACGCCTCCCTTCACTAGCTCCCACCCCCCACACCCCCTCCACCTGACACTCCCCCACCCCACTCGCCATGCAAAGAAGCGCATGAATATTTTACATATCTACATCTCTGTACACCCCCTCCCTCCTCTGCCCCTTCTCCATTCTGTGCGACTAATTCTCAGACTGTCTGAATTTGCATCTTTCTCCCGCTTACTCTTTCTCTCACACACACACACACACACACACACACACACACACACACACACACTCACTCACACGCACACAAACTTACACGTGCACGTCCGCACACAGCGCCGGGTGAGAACTTGTCCAAGCCGGTGCCACGCAACATCGGCCAGGAAGTCAGCAGATGGTTACCATAGCGACCTCGTGTAGATGTTTTTTTTTTTCCTGACTTTCCTCTCCATCTTTTATTATCTTCTTTTTTTTTTAATGATGGCGGTGGCTGTTCCGCCTGCGAGCCTGTCTATCTATCTGCTCCAATCAGCCAATCCGCTCGGCTTCAAGTGTAAGTACTGTCTCCGGAAGGCAGTGGAGTGACAGCGGTGTGTGCGCGCGTGCTTCGTGGTGGATGTGTGTCGGCGCACATGTGTGGGCTCGGGTAAAAGTGTATGCAGCAGACCAGTAAGCGATTAGTGCACTAACCCAGCCGTGCATCTTTGTCTCGGTTTGGTGACCTGTTGCTTTGTTATTTGCGTTAATAGAAAGAGGTCATCTGGAGGGAAATACCTCTTTGATCGTTCATTTTTCTGAAGTTGCTCTTATACAATCCAATTAGACAATGTTACTGACCCTGTGTCTTTCTCTACCCCTCCCCCACCTCCACCTGTCTTCCGCACCAGCTGAGGAACTTGGTAGATATGTGCATCAACCCCGACCCGGAGAAGAGGCCGGACATCACCTACGTGTACGACATTGCCAAACACATGCAGAGCCTAACACAGGGCAGCTAAGCCCAGAGTTACACACACTATGCCTTGCAGAACTCCTTTCCACGTCTCTTCTTGCTTTACATGCTGGACTTGTATCCCATCTTTCAGCTTTCAGTATGAAAACTTTTTACAGAGTTTAGCTTCTTGTGATAGGTAGCTCATGTAACAGATTATGTTCAAAGTGGCAGCACAGTCCAAATCATGACTTACACCCAAACCCTCTCTGCCCTGAGATACCAGCTGTAGAGATCACACCGTTTTCTTGTCAGTGGGCATCCTGGTCTTCACATTGTAGTGTGATTACTACACGGAAAATTAGTGTATTTTAGCTCTCTGAACACAAACCCTAACTTCGTAAAGTTGGTCTTCATCAGCAGATGTTTCAGGATTCCAGCTGTTTAATTGAAATGACAGTGCAAACCTTCGGTGTGTCGTTTTTATAGTTAGTCATCAAAAAAATTAAAAATCTGAACTCAAAGCGATGAAATTGTTGTGAAGCAGTTAATCTGAGATGTAAGAAAATGTAATTGATGGATGAAGTGTTGTGTTGCACTTTTGTTTACCCTGGTACTGGAAGGCTGGCAGGGTGATCGTATCTGATGAATGTATTAGGAAAGGAAGGATCATTGGGAGGGTCGACGAGAGATGTGCTGGGAGGGAATGTTGGGGAATGCCTCCACAACACTTTGAATGTAAGTCATTTTGATATCTAAGTGTTACATTTGAAAAAAATCAGATTGTCTCCGTTTTTACATTTGAGCAGACATGGAAGCTGGTTTCAAGACACTTTTTTTTTGTCTGCTGTTTACCTTAGTCACAGATACCAAAATATTTCCTCCTTTGTTGAACGTAAGCGAGAGGTATACTGCAGCTGCATAGTGTGAAAGTTTATTTAACAGGGCCACAAAAACCTTGAAGAAATATTCAACTGAAAACACGGTTTACCAGGTAGATGCATTTGTCCCACCGCGACGATAGTCAAATTAAAGTTTTTGTGTTTCTGTACAAGTTGCAGTGTATGTGTCTTTTTTAGTCACAGTTTAGATATATGGGAATATTTTTGTTTTATAGTTGTACACCACAGTGTGCCTAACCTATGGCCTCAGTAAAGAGGAAAAGATCAAAGTTGCACATTGAGGGGTTTTAAAATATGTAAATGAGTCTTTTACGGCAATGGTATCAAAGACATGTACTGAAAAGACTTTAAAAACGTACCCATTGGTCTTTTTTGTTTTCGTGTACATAAAGAATTAAAACCCCACTAAATGAGTAAAAGCTTTTAGTGAGTTTGGAAGGAGGGAGTGATGTATGTCCATGATATCACACATCGATATGGTATGTTGCCCTGCTTTGATGGACACCTGGGGAATCTCAATATGCCACTGTCTCAACTGCCCTCGACTGAAATGCATCGTTAGAAACACAATTACCATAAATAAATACTATTTCTGTGCACGTGGTGTCACCAGGTTAGTTTATTGTAAGCCTAAGACTTAAAGCAGCTGCTCTTTAGCTGAACCAGTGATGATAGACTCTTCACTTTTCATGTTTTTACTTAGTAGTTAAGTGAAATAGCAATGTATTTTAAGTCAGACAGCAACGAATTAATTGTTTTAGGTGTTTACAACTGTTCTACAGATATTATGAGCAGAAACAGAGTAACTTGGCTTTGCACAGAGAGCCAGAGGCTTTCATGGTATAGTGAGATGTCTGGGTTCAGAAAGCCAGTGGTATGAAGGGTAAAGTGGCTGTAAAAGAAAAAAATAGAAAAATCATCACGTGAGAAAAGACGTGGATAAATCCAGTCTCCTCAGTACCATTGATTTTGTTCTTGCCACTTTAGATATATGTGACTTATTTACGGGAGACTTTGTTTCCTCTAGAGTTTTAAAGCTGCAGGCTTTAAGGCTGCTACTTCAGCCTCTTCACTCAGCAGCCTTGAAAACAAAGCACAGTTTACAACCAGCTAAATTTCACTTCAAGTTCAGCTATAGAGTTGCTGGCATATGTCTTCACCTCAAAAAAAAAAAAAGAAAAAAAAAGTTTGGATTTCAATTATTACATGTGTTTATAACGATGATTTCAGCATGAGCAGGTGATTCTGGCATGTTTTGGGCAGGTTTATATAACTGCAGCTCTTTTTGACATTATCGAATAGCTTGTTAACCATTCATTGAAACTGTATGCCCAATGTTTATGTTGTTGTTGTTGTTGTTTTTCTTTTCTTTATTAACATGTAATGATATTAACATGTGTTATATTCAAAATCAAAGCTCATAAGTGCAACAGAATATAAGTTATTTTGTTTCGGTAAACAAAATCCTTTGATTGTGTTGTCTTATAACTTTATTTTGTGTGTCTGAGACCTGCAATTACAGTGTTTGCAATTTCTGTCTGGAATTGTCCTACATTTTGTGCCTTTATATTGCTTTTATTTTTCAGCAGTGAAACTGTGTGTGTGTGTGTGTGTGTGTGTGTGTGTGTGTGTGTGTGTGTGTGTGTGTGTGTGTGTGTGTGTGTGTGTGCGCGTGTTTCTATTGCAGTAATGATGTTAATTTACTATCATCCTCAACCTCCGTCCTGTTAATCGCCTGTATGAGAACAATCTGTATAGCATCAAAAAGTTTCAGTGTTTTGTTGTATTTACAGAGGAGCTTTGAAGCACTTTTCAAATGGTTTACTTTGATACTGTACAGAGTAGAATTCCCCAAATTGTGTGTGTGTTTCACAGGACCACCCCACCCCACCCCTCCTCAAAAAAAAAAAAGAAAGAAAAAAGATGCAATTATAATAGCTTGAAAATGCATTTGCAATATTGTCCCCTCACAGCACCAAAGCACCATCTTGAATTGAAAGTGGCGGTATTTGTGCAGTAGTAGGGATGTATAATGCACGCAGTGCAAAGTCACTCCGAGGACTGCAGCTCTGTATTGATGTTTGTTTTTGTGTGTTGTTGTGTAATGTAATGCTCTACTGTGTCGCAGCCTCCTTCCTCACTTGCGTGCTCATCTTCAGTTGGTGTTGAAGAGTCCACTCAGTCCAAATAGTAAAATATTGGCAGTTGCTATTTATTGTCTTTGTAGTTTAGTTGTTTACTGAACATTTCATGTCAAGTTAAATGCCCTCATCAGAAACCCCATGTATGCAAACTCAACGTAATAAAGCTTTCAAATCTGCCCAGATTGAGTGGTTTTTCTCCTCACATGTTCCTCTCCCATCCATCCATCCATCCACCCATCCATCCATCCATCCATCCATCCATCCATCCATCCACCCATCCATCCATCCATCCATCCATCCATCCATCCATCCATCCATCCATCCATTCATATCATATTCTTTGGAATGTATGAGGTTCAACTTTTGTGGTAAACAAGCCAAATTTCGAATTTCAGCGACCGAGTCACTGAGTGATCGGAGGTGGTCCAGTAGGTGGTCCGATGTAGCCTTGGGTAGAGCCTGTAACTTTAGACAGTTGTATAAAGTCATCTTCTGAAGGATTTAGTATCCGGATGGTCAAAGGAGAAAAATCCTTTAGAGTGAAAAGAGAATTTGTTTTATTTCATTTGTAAGAGGAAGGTTTGGTAATTTTGCCTCATTCTCCTGTAGAATCAACCTTCCCCTGCACATCGTCACAGCGGGTCTGATGGTTTTCCTCAACCAACCAGTCTAACTCACCACCAGATGGTGATCAGTTTACAGCTCTGCACTAAACTCATCTGATCAGGTGAAGCAAAAAAAAAATTGATCACAGAGCCTCATGGAGCTTTGATATTAAGAGCACTTATGAAGGTCCTAGTTGTAGAACAAACCAGCACTCAGGCTCAGATCGGGCCTGCTGGTTCATCAGATCACCTCCTTCCAGGTTACTCTGGTTGCCAACGTGGGAGTTGAAGCTGCCCAGCAGGTGGATGGAGTCCAGTGGTGGTGCTCATCCGTCCAGCCTCACCCACTGGCTCAAGGAGGCCAAACACTCAGCTGCTCTTTGGTGCATAAACACAAATGACAGGCAGAGATTTCCTGCGCAAAACTGAAAGCTGCAGAAAGGTGACCCTCTGGTCCACTTCATAAAAAACATTTACCATCTCATAGTATGGTTGAACACATCGTGACCACTGATTGTCTTTTGCCTTCCTGGTTAATCGGCCTGGTCGAGGATTGATTGTTTGGCATGAAGGTATTTTCAGCTGTCACTGTTTCAGGGCTGATTCTGTTAAGATTTTGCATCCATGATTGGGTGTTGGAATGGAGTTTATAGGACAGTGGATCAGTTTGGAATGGCTATTAAAATATAGATAAAATAGGAATTATACAATTAAAAAAAAAAGTCAATGCACCTGGAGGTACTGATCTTATTGACGTTCATGGAAAACATTAATTCTCAAATGTGACAAGGATAGAAAGTGGTTTTACTTTGACATTGCTGTCTTTAATAATATGTTAGATTATTGTTAAAATTCAAACTTATTTTGACTTTCAGTTTTTTTGGTTTGATTAAATTAAAATTTGATATGGAATATTCCGACTTCAAGTTTCCTGGGACACTGTGTGAAGCACACACTGCTTTAGCTGAGAGGACTCATGAACTTCCATCTGAATAACCGAAGGGATGTTACTCTTGTTGCTGTCGCCTTTATAAGCTGGGCTGACCGAAGCCACGGCAGAGAAGCTTGGAGCTCTATGCAAGAATTAGTTTTACTCTCGTTCAGCTGACTTGTCTGTAACCCTTGCAATCCTAAAATAAAATGTTGTGCAGCTTCGAACCTTGTCTCCTCATCTTTACCTCTGGTTCACCAAAAATCCCTCTTTTGAAGTATCTGGTAAGCTTTACAGTGCAGATGAGCAAGTTGCCAGTGCAACACATACTGTGATAAAAATAATAAGCTGTGGACAAATTTCTACAGTTAAATTTCAACTATATGAATCTAACATCCACAAAAGACACATTTCAGGCAATGTATACATTTTATTCATAAAACATTATCAATACCTGCAAACAGAAATAACTCATATCTCATGTGTCAGTAAAAAAACCAAAGCACAACTTAAACTGCACAAAAAATACAGAAGCTAATAATTAAACATGAGTGAAAATGCTGATTTATGCACGCTTTCTTTACTTTTCTGGCTTTAAGTAATAAAAAAAAGTCTGAAAAACTACTGAATGGAATCATCCTTCAAGCAGGCTGACAAATATCAATCTGATGAGTTGGAAATGTATTTCACCAAATGTTGTTGGAGTGCAGAACAATATCTGAGGTGAGTCCTCTCGCTTTTCAATTCAGCTTGGAGAAAATTAAATTCAGTTCATTTAACAGCAATATCAGCTCCTTCCACCGTTCACACTTTTGGCTTGTTTTTCTGCATAAAGGTCAATGTGGCAACATTTCATGGACCGTTTAAAAGTGTTTCTCCTCTGCTGAAGTAGTAAATAGAAAAGAATTACTTTCTTAATCCCAGGGGAAAGGTCCTAACAGTATTGCTCCACATAGCATAGAATATTAATACAATAGAAGAGAAGAGAAATACTATTTCTAACAATAGAATAGAAAGACAGAGACCTATATTAATAGAGCTTGATAGAGGTTGAAGGAGATCACAGACTGACTGCCATCAATCTCCTCAGATTACTGCTGTAATCCAGCAAACTGGGGTCGAGGGGATGAGCACGTACGGTCTGCCAGCATCAGCGAGCTTCAAAGTGGCGTCTTCCAGGAGGCAAAACATTGAGATAAACTAAAGCAACAAACAAGAAACACCACATTTCATCAACAAGGACATTTTTAAAAAACTGCAAACCCTGACTTACACGACATGTGTTTGTATATTTCTGTACAACTGGGCACAAATTTATTTTTAATAAACACTGTGATCCAAACACTTCACACTCGATTATAACTGGCAGGTGTTCACTGCTACACGGGGCGTCTACTTACTTGCTGTTGATTTGTCGTCCGTCGCATCGTGACTCTCAGCACTGCAGAGAAAAAGAGTTGGAGTTAAAGAATTTCATTGACAAAAAGGATAACGTGAAATACAACAATTGACATGTCTGATTCTTGAAAATTGAGCTAAACCTGTTTTCACTTGTGAATTATAAATGTTTTTGAAGAAGAAGAGGAAGAAATGAATAAATGTTAACTTTCTGGACTTTCTCTGCTGTTAAAGCTGCATCATGTGGAGCCACCGATGCGCGAAACGAGCCACAGAAACTACGAGTCCTCTCTTATTGCTGCCATCTTGCCGGGGTATAAACACTAAATTACTTTTCGTATTTTCTGTGTTTTTGTGTGAGAATAAATACACAAAAGATGATAAACCAATATTTTCTCAGTCGGAAACGACGAGCCAAACGCCCAAAACACAGTGCATGTTGAAGCAGGACGATCCTCACCATGATGGTCTGCATTTCGAATAAACCATGTAGATGACAAAAGCTGAGGCAAGGATGGCAAAAGAGACCAAAAACCCAGCGACAGCTTTGTCATTATCTGTGAGAAAATGAGAAAACTGTGTTATGGTAACAAAAAACCCTGCTGAAGGAAACAGCTGAATCAGCATAATTTTCTTGTTTGTTTACACACACTGCTCAGGTGCTCGTCTTTCCAGTGATTTATTTATTTGATTTTAATTTTTTTCAGAGAGTCTGTTGATAAATAAATATTAAATGTACAGATAACTTTTTTGAATTATTTGTGGTGAAACAGCACATACAGCGAGTAGAACGTTTATCTGTTCTGGGCTGGCTCTCCAGAACTCCATTGGAAGCCGTCACCTGTAAACAGAGAGTATTATTTCATAAAGATTAGAACATTAAATGAACCACATGGAGAAAACAGCATTAATAAACCTGATAAATAGGATGATACAAACCTCCACAGTGTATTCCGTCAGGTAGCTCAGGTCTCTGAATTCAAATTCACATGAGGACTTTATTTGTTTTTTAACACCATTACTGAGACGTGCTATGTAGATCTCTTTTTCCCCCTTAAATCCACCGTATGGAGGTTTGCAGGTCACTTTAATCACATTATGATCAACGGTTGTGACTTTCAAGTCAGTAACCGGTCCTGGTGCTTCAAGGAAAAGTGAAAGAGAGCCAATATTTTTAATGCAGTTTCAAATAGTCAGATTTGTGGATTAATATTTTCTTAAGGGGTCAGAAGACTCAGAATACTGTGTAATAATATATCTTTAATTATGAAGCCAGCATGATTCATGGTTTTCAAAAAAGCAACAGTTTCCCTCCAGTCTTCAAAATCTCTGCACAAAAGACGTTCATCACATTAAAGGAAAAGAAAACAGGAACTGATGATTTAATTTAAACAAAATGAAAAATAATTCAGTAAAATAATTCCCTGTCATGCACTTTTGTGAAGTTGTGTTACTTCAGAAGAAGATATCAATGAAATCTTCATTTCTCAGTTTAACGCTGCATCGTGTTTTTAAATTATTTAAATCTTACAGTTATGAAGTGACCCCAGTATTCGTCAGACATGAAAAGGACATACATATAATTTGTTTCACTTACTTCCACGGTCAGTTTTCAGCTTTGGTTGGAGTTCCCAATAACGAATCTCATCCATGTAAGAGGTTGAAACGTTACATGAATAGTCGGTGAATGCTGATAATCCCCTGACAAGACATGATCCTCCATCAGGACGTTGGTCTGCCTCTCCTGCAGCAGCAACACAGTTCCACAAAACATCTGATTAAATACCAGCATGTCAGTAAAAACCAAACATGGAAGAGACTTTGGTCTGTTTGTCAGTACGTGATAAAAACATGACAGAAAATAATGGGTGTGTTACTTCAGCTGCAGGAATCTGAATCTGGTCCTGTGACTCTGTAACACGTCTGTTTGTGTGTCAACGGGGGAGAAAAAGCAGAACAGCTCCTTTACTGTGACTTTATTACTGAAACCATCTCAGCAAAACTAAAAAGAATTCAGCTGGAGGACGTCTGGACCAAGTGTGTGTTTACTAGAAGACCAACACGTTCACCAGGATGGACATGGCTGCACCGTCCCGCTTGAATCCACTGAGCCTCAGCTGCACTTTGGATTCACAAAGTCAAAAATGTTCTCGTGTGAAAATCACTCGACGTGAGGACGGATGGTTTTGTCTTTACAGATAAACGGAGCTGGGCGATAATCTCCTGGACTCCTCAAACTACACGGTCGTTAAAACACAGAAATGGAGGATTTCAGTAACGACTTACTTTTTTCTGGAAGATCTTTGGAGCCTGATCGTTGACAGCTGCACTCATATGAAAGGTCAGGGACGATGCTCTCACAGTTGGGACTGAAGGTTTCCCAGCTCAGCCTAATGGACGTGTTAGTCACATCTGGCTCTTGCTTGTTTAGTCTAAAATCTGTTGGATACCAGTAAACCTCAATAACTAAGCAAACAGCACAAGGCAGGATAGGAGATTTCATGCCACTCAAACAAAGTAAATGTCAACATACGACAAGAGATAAGAGCAGGGACAGGTGGAGTCGTCTTGTTCAAGCTGTTGTTGTTGTTCTTGATCAGACCGGTGCAGGTGTAGTCTGTGAACGGCTTCAGCTCAGACAGTTTCTTGGTCTCATTGGCTTTGTTTGGTTCTGCAGAGGCAGAAACGCAGTAAATAAACTCCTAATTCATTTCACTGTGTCTGAATTACATCTGTTCCTCCTTCTCATTGGTTTATTGTAGTGTGTGAATTTTAAACCTGTTCCCAGAAGAGTTTCTGGCTGTTCCTGCTCTTCTCACTCACCTGAACAGGTGTAATCCACTGACAGGTTTACACACTTTGAAGGAAGCACTGTGTCGATTTGTGCTGGAAGTCCAGAGATAAATTTCTGTCTTATTTCACTTGGATTCAGGAAATCTGAGGAAACATGCAATAAAAGAAAACATTTATTGAAAACTTCATAAAACTTGGCCTGAATTGAGTGATTTCAGAATAAAAGCTGACAGTTTTGCACACACCAACAGTGATGTCTTCCCTGCGGTCTGAAGAGTTCCCACAGCTTCCTACATGTTCGAATGTTGTAGTAAATTCTGAGCAAATGTCTTCAAGAGCAGGTTTGAAACAGATTCCATTTCCACACGGTTTAGTTGCTTTTTTCTTGGGTGTTGACAGTGAAGCGCTGAGGTCCCAACCACTTTGATAACAAACCCATCCAGGCATGCAGGAGCCACGGCTGATATCAGCAGCATCTGAATACAGGAGAAATGTTTTATACACAGGCTCATTTCTTTAAGTCAGTGGAGGAGTTTAATACAAACCTGCTGTAAATTTGCCTACTTACTCATGGAGTCTGTCTCAGTGACATTCACAGTGCTGTTGCAGAGTCTTTCATTACCAGTAACACTAACGTCATATTTAGCACAGGGCTTCAGGTCTTTGAATGAACGTGTTGAGTTTTGGTCGGAGAAGTGGACTGTGTGACTCTCTGTTGATCCTTCTTCTTCAGTAATATGTACGGTGTAGTCAGCAGTGATAACGTTGATCATTTCAATCGAGAGGCCAAACCTGACGGGTTTAACATTGAAATAACCTGCACAGAAAATCAAGAGTTCTTCAGTGTTAGTTTGTTCTGATGATGAACTTGGTCCCATGTGTGACGATAACGAATCCCATCCTCGACACTCAGTGTAAAAATACACTTTCACTGCATTCACTGTCAAGTTACCCAGACGCACTGATGCAGTGTGTGGTGAAAACAGATGATGGGTTTTAAACTGATACTCACACTCTGTTGGTGCAGGAGAGGGTTCAGTGGCTGGAAGACACAATTATTTTAGAGAAAAGAGAACAACAAATTCAACATTAGTGCTGAACTGCAGTTTGAGCATTGAGATCTAGAAGTGACTTGTTTCTTATTTCAAGCAGAACTAACTTAAGTGTGAGGGGAGGATCCTCCCTGGACAGGTCACCAGTCCATCGCAAGGTCAACACACTGAGACAGACAACCACTCACACTCACACTCACACCTAGAGGCAATGTGGGGTCACCAGTTAATCTGCCGTGTATGTTTTCGGACCGTGGGATTAATTCAGTGCACCCAGCAGCAACTCTCACACTCATGGAGAGAACATGCAAACTACACACAGAAAGGCCCCGGCCTGCATCTGACCCCAGGACCTCTCGCTGTGAGGCCAGAATGCTAATCACTGCACCACCAATCGGCCCATGTTTGGTTTCTTACTTATTAGTAACTTATTAGAGCAGTGAAAAGATTCATCCTTTAATCGTTATTAATGGCTGAATTTCTATAACTAATTGTGTTTGGATTGCATGCAACATTTGGGAAGAAGAGAGGAAATGATATAAATGAAGAGGAGAAAAGGTAAAAGAACAGGAAAACGAGAGGAGCTGAGTAGCAAGGGGTCATCACACAGTAACAACCAAACACACAAGTTATCTGCATCTTTTAACTCACCGGTTGAAGTTTCAGTGGCTGGAGGACAAAGAGAACAAATTAAACATTAGTGCTGAACCCCAGTCTGCACTTTCACAGTATTTGCAATGAATTTGTCAACGGTCACTGATGTAACAAATCTTTAAGCCTTTGAAAATTTTGAAACTGATACACTGAGGCATGGTGCCATTTGTTGTGGGAGCTGAGGGACACAACATAAATCCAGTTAAGAAATGTAACACACAAAAGTTAACATTGTAAGACAGAAGGATAGAAACTAGCTGAGATCTAGAAGGGGAGTTGTACACCAAAATCAAGCAAAACTAATATTTGTGTCCATTATTGTTCATTGAAAAAAGAAAAAAATAAGTAAGAAGGCAAATCACAAAACATCTATACTATAGTTTTGTTTTCATTTCATTATTTTCATATTATTTTTTCTTCTCTCTGAAATTTATGAAAACTTAAACTTACTTCCTCTAAGGCTCACTTGAAGTATTTTTTGGGATTCAGAAGATCCTCTGTAGATTCTGGAACGTTAAACTGTGAATTTATTTGTTTTGCATAGTTTAAGTTTCCTTTGTATTGATTATTGTTGACTGGCCTGTTTTTATCAGATTTAGTTTCGATGTGTTTTTATGTTTTTTTTTTTTTTTTTTGAGGTTCTTATCGAATGAATACATTTTGTGTGAACTTGGGGGAAAATTGTCACAAAACAATACGATAGAATAGTTGTTTTCACCCTGCCCTCTCTAAATATGAATATAAAGATTATGTTGTGTTATATTCAAAAGAACACAATAATTTCACACTCACTGATATTATTAATTTACTTCACATATTCTTAGAACCAAACTAGCTTAAAAACATTTACATAAAAAAATTCTTTCATAGATTCTACAAATGTGAGACAGCTTCCAAGATGACCATTTTCATGTTAATTATTGGTAATTCAAATTGTGGACAATATGGATGTTTTTACTGATGAATCAGAACAACATAAACAAAAATAAAAGACAACAAAGTTTAAATGTTGAAAGGATTCTTGTGACCACAACAAAAAAAACACCCATGCCTGGTATCTGTTTTACATTATCATGTGTTAGATTTTCAGTGTCAAGTTATTTCAAATGTAAACCTTTCAAACCTCAGAGAAAACATATTATCTAAACAGAAAGACAAAGTCGATCAGAAAATTAAAGAGTCGAGAACACAGTTCTGTCAGCATTTCTGGCAGATTTTCCATTTGAGGACTCATTCTAGCAAGATTTGGAAGGAATAGAGGAAATAATCTAAATAAAGAGGAAAAAAAGGTAAAAGAACAGGAAAACATGAGAGGAGCTGATTAACATGGGGTCCACACAGTAACAATCAAACACATAAGTTATGTGGCTCTTTTAACTCACCAGTTGTAGACTGACCTGTAATTGCAAGAGAAAAACAAAGTGTAAATTATCATAAGAAAGAAAGCAGTGAAAAAAAATAACAGGGAAAAATGAAAGACATGAGCAAATAGTTTTGTTGTGAGTTTTTTGTGTTTTTGTGAATTCTCCATCAACACCAGCAAGGCATGATGATCCAAATATGAAACTGAAATATGAAAAAACACATAAAATATTGGAATTAGCCTATTTTTTATTTATGATTAGAGCCCGGCTTTCACTTAAAAAATACCTTTTAATAAGTAGAAAAACAAATTAATACATAATATTTATGCTTAATTTATAAACGAGTGTTGCATATACATTCAAACTGTGAGAATTAGCATTTCAGAATATTTAACAAACCACAAAAAATATGAATGCAAACAAATCTATCTTGTTAGTAATCCATGGCAGATGCCTGCCTCCAAATATTCAGTACAAAATCATTAAATTGTTGCAGCATATTAAAAAACAGCATGAACTATTTCTCCTTAATTTGGTTATTGATCTGAATTCTCTTAAGTTGGTGAATGACAACAAATTTTTTTTTTAAATATTTCTTCTAAAATTCAATTCAAGCATTTTTTTGTGTGTTGTTGATCCTCTGTGGATGGAATGTTGGGCAGTTAAATCTGCCGATTAAATGTGATTTAAATAGTTTGATTCCATTGTATTGATTGTTGCTGACTGGGTTGATTTTATTTATTTATTTATTTATTTATTTATTTATTTATTTATTTATTTATTCATTCATTCATTCATTTTAGCCTCATGTTGTGTGACCCGCATCTGCACAACTTCAAGTGAGATGGACATTTAACTGAGCTGGCATAGAGGAAGGCCAGCACACACATGGGTTAGGTGATTTTCCTCTTCTTATTAGTGTTGTATGCTGGAAATGTCTTCTTTCCAGATCATATGTTCAAGATGCATTGTATTTGCAAAAGACAAATCAGGAGGATGCATGCAACATAACCATGTTTATTTAAGAACTAATTATTCAACAGGCATGCATGGTTGGAATAATAAAGGAAGCGAAAACCCAGTCAAAAGATGTAGGATGTATAATTTAAAAAATATTTAATTCCTCTTTCACTGACGAAGGTTACGTCAAGGTACAGTCACTGCTCCAGAATCAGTGGAAAATAGATGAAGCTATGAACATGAAAGGATGGACAAATGCAATGGTTGAGACTGCATCTTCTGAATCTGTGCTTATAAGGTTCCTCCTCATGGGACTGTTGTGTGATTCACAGAAAGATTCGTGAAAATTTTGCATGACTTTTAAAAAGTATATTTTCTTTTTAAAAAAAGCAAATATGACATCTTCCATGTTCTTATTAATTTGGCCTGTTTCTAAATGACATTTAGTTAAAAAAAAATAAGCACAACTGGGTTTTGACAGTTCTTGGTCAGTATATCTTTGTACAGTAGGCCTCTGTTTTTTCATTTGATAAATTATGATAAATCCCTGGCTTTGAGATGAGGGTTCAGAAGCTACTTTTATCATGAAGTGTGATTAACATTTCTGATTTCACTTCTTCATTTCATGCATTCTACTTCCTCTTTTTAATTTCATGAATTCTCGAGCTATTTCCTCCCGCACGCTCTCAGGCTGCCTGCACTGCTTTGCTTGACTCTGCCAGGAAGTGAAGAAGAGTCAGAGTGGAACTCGGAAGAGGCCAAATTTTTCAGTAATGAAATAAAGCAGAAAGAAATATGTAGAAGAACTGAAAGACATGATGATTTTATTTATTTTATTTTTTTTTTTGGAAAACACTGTGAGGTAAATGGGGGGAGAAAAAACATTTTCATCTGTCTTAAAGTTTCGTGGATGAGTCTGGGCGGCAAGTTGTGGTCGCCATGATGATGCAGTAACACCTCATGTGCCGTTTTCTGCCTCACACAAAAATCCAACAATCACCAATGCACTGAAAATTTAAGTTTAGAAAACTTTAATACTAATTTGTTAATTGTGGCATCGTGGAAGATGGTCTGGAAGAGGAGAAACATAGTACAAAACTTTATCAGTATTGTTATGTCTCTTTTTAGAAGTAAGAATAGCAGCTGTCCGAGATCTGAGAGAGACTTCTACCCCAGAATCAAAATAATTCAGTATCTATAATGTCCATTATCTCTAATGACTGACTTGGAGTGTGGGGAAAAGAAATATTTTTCTGTGTAAGATATCCATTAAATTATTATTAAATCAGACCAATAAACGCCAGTATTTACAGTTATGTGTTTGTGCTTCAGTGTCTCAAACCATAAGCTTTTTTCTAAATAGCTCTTTATAGTTTTTTGGTCGTTTTTTTAGTGAACTGAAATTTTTATTTTGAAAGTATTGACTGTAGACCGTGACAACCTTTCCAGTTGTTCTGTAAATTCTAAGCTTGCAGCAGATACTATGAGGAAAATCTGTGAATAATGTAATTTTCCCAGTGATAACTTATTGATGTTATTTTCTGCATAAATGTGAGATTTCTGCACCATCAAAATGTAAAACTAAAACAGGGGAAAAATGTTATCCAAGGAGCTCAAATTATATAATTTCTAATTGTTCAGCAACCAAAATAAATAAATAAATAAATAAATAAAGAAATAAATAAACAGATAAGTAATTTCCTGCTGAAAACTCCACAGCTTTTAGGCTGCTGCCGATTTAAAAGCCATCTCTTCTTGTATCGCACTTACCTTTGATATTTTTTTTTATTCTCTTTTCCTTGTTAAGAATATTTTCATGGTTTTATAGTTGTTGCAGTGTATTAGAAAGCATAAAATATTCCGGTGAAAAGTACCTTTTTTGACTCTGAAGTTGAATACTTACATCAGTAACTTTGCGTTTTTGAAGCTAGTACAGGAGTTGGCTACTTACATTCAGCCAGACGAAGTGTCCCGGCCCACAGCAGCAGGATCCAGAGACCCACTGCCATATCGAGTCGAGTGTGTGACACTGGTGCTGTGCAGACAAGCTTAATAAGCTGATAACACTGCACTTATGGCAGGTTTTTTTTTCTTTTTTTTGGGGGGGGGAGGGAGTGATTACAGAAGAATGACTATCGAATGTTCAAGAGTCACAGTCAGTAAAGAGCCATATTTCTGCTTGATTACCTCAAACAGGAAACTACATCTATACCACAACATCCTTTATGTATGAGTGAGACTCATTACTCGAGTATTAGCACTGACATCCACGATCATTAGATGTTGCAGAGTGGGGGATGTGATGAGCTGGAGGGGCAGCTTCAGCTCAGTTGGCAAAGCGGGTCCCATTCATGCCCACTGGGCAAACCTCACACACACACTCACACACGAGAGCTGGAAGTTAGTTTTACCCTACTGATGATGTGTTGTTGTAACAGTAAACCTGTTCAACAACACATCATCAGTAGGGTGAAACTAACCTGTCTCACGACGGTCTAAACCCAGCTCACGTTCCCTGTTAGTGGGTGAACAATCCAACACTTGGTGAATTCTGCTTCACAATGACAGGAAGAGCCGACATCGAAGGATCAAAAAGCGACGTCGCTATGAACGCCACAAGCCGGTTATCCCTGTGGTCACTTGTCTGGCACCTAATGCATCAAGAATGAGCTGTGTCGCCTCTGTGGCGTGGTTTTTCTCCACCACTGCTCATCAGTGTCATTAATCTGTGTATCTTTTTGGGTTGCTTGCAGTAAGTGCTGCTCAGTAACGTCTGGTTGTGCTGCTGTTGCTGGTTGGGACATGTTTGGTTGGGACCCCAAATTCTGCTTTAAAAAAACAAGAACATCTTTAAAACCAAATTAAGTTTTATTCAGGATTAAAAAGGGGAATTAAAACTCTCATATAAACGAGGCCATAATGTTTTCCAAATAAATCTTATTTCAGAATTACTATTCCTATGTAAAAGTGATGGGATAATACTTGAATTCTCAGTTATTGAATCTGGATGAAATAATTCTGAATTCAGAAACATCACAAAACTTTGTCCAATGTTAGTCGTTTCAACTCTTGCCTTTTCTTGAGTCTAACAGTTTTACCAAGTTTACCATTTACCATTTTCAAGGCAAGACACTGAATCCCAAATACTCAGCCTTACATCTGTCCCCATTGGTGTGTGTGAGAGAATTTAAGACAACTAAAGCAGTGAATCAGCACAATAATAAGTGAAGTCCATTTAGAGCAAATGAGCAAACCCTAAACAGGAAATGCAGGGTAGAACTCATTACTTTGCTCAGCTGCTTTCTATACAACTAAGTCCTTTAGGAGAAGAGCTTGGAGGGCCTGACAAAACATTCAGAAAAATATCAAAATGATTTGGTCTAAACTGATTTATGTGTACGTGTGTGATTATAGATTTCAGACTAAAATTTGAAGTAGCTCTTTTATCGCACTTATGTTCTGAGTATTAAAGTTTCTACTCTGGCTTCCTCCTACAATGTAGTATTTTATTTGTTGATTCTGAAGGAATATAATTCCGATTATGTTATGTTGGCTGTGTTATGTTGGCTGGCTGGCCTAATACGCAAGATGAACCCAACCTTTTGATTGCTTACATATGATATTCAAGGGTAAAAGTGCTATAATATGAATGCGTATAACCTTGCTTGTGTAGATTTTGATAAACTATAATTATGACCCTGAGAAAAGCACATGAAGTCCCGGGGAGTGTTCTTGTTTGAGCTCTTTGCAGATAACATCCGGGGGAGCGAAGCACGGAAATCCGGAGCCTGAGATGCAGAAGCTGGAACTGACTGACCCACCGGCCTGGAAGTGAGGATGACACTGACTGGGCGGACGATGGAAAACTACCGAGAGCCATAGCTTGAGAACCCCACCTGCGAGCGAGAGATCATAAATGCACACACACAGTTCAGCTATGTGCTGGATGCTACTTTCGGGAAGACAGACCCCATTCCAAAGGGAACAACAAGAATTTCACTGAGTAGAATTAGTTTGGAAAAAAAATATTGAATCATTCTACTCTTTAGGTTGTTCTAATCTTGAGCTGAATCGAGTGAAATCCATGGCTTAGCCCTTCATAGACATTTTTTTTTTCTTTCTGTGGCCCCTCACAAAAAATGAAGAGCCCACCCCTTGTCTGGCAGCAGATCCCTTAAACCCTGAAAGAGGCCCCATGGGACGCCATGCATCAGTGAGCCTCAGCTGCCTGTGACTTTGTCACCGCTTCACTTCTTTTCCTTCCTTGACAAATTTTGATAGATACTGACCACTGCAGTCACTGAACACATAAGCTGCAGTGCAGCAGCACTGACTCAGCTGTCCAGCCTCCACAATATTGTTCTTATCAGACTCACTCAAATCATTACGCTTGCCTTTTTTTTTCTGCTTGTAGCCCACCAACATTGATCACATAAAGTCACCTTACCACATAAGAACACCCACCCACCAACGGATGCCATCATAATGTGATAATTAGGGCTGTCACTTTAATGCATTAATTAGATTAATTAGTTACACCGCAAATTAACGGATTAAAAAAATCAATCAAAGATTAATTATAGCACACTTGAGTGGCAATTCAATGTGAAAGGAATTGTTGTCCTATTTAGAGACATGTTATACTTGTAGTATTCATTTTGAATTGCTGTATTAAGTTAGCTTTAGTATTCATTTTGATAGTTTACTTCAGTGGCTTTTTGAGATTCAGCCTTATTTTATTTCAGAGTTTTTTTTATCTATATTTGTACTGGATTTTTTTAATAGTGCACTAGGCCGAATTGGTTTGCTGGGATGTACTTCAACTTTTTCTTTTTTTGAATTTCATTAATGAAACACACTGAAAGTGTTATTTGAGTTTCCTGATTGGGCTTAGAATTTATTTTCGACAAGACGTCCTGACTTAGCTTTCATTCATCATCAATAAAAATGTGGATTTCAAATCTTCTCTTCTGTGTTTTCATTTGATGAGTAATGCGCTACAGTTTTGTAATTTATTGAATACATGCTTCCGGAACTACTACATTCCACAATTGACATATATATAAAAAATATATTCAAAAGGAATGGGAAGAAGTGTAAACTTATAAGGCCCATCCCTTTCATATTTCATATTACATTTAAGTCATATACCTCCAGTTCCAGTTCTTTTTTTTCTTTTACAGAATTGCTCCTGCTATATATACATACATATATATATATATATATGTATGTATATATATATATATATATATATGTATGTATGTATGTATGTGTGTATATATATATATATATATATATATATATATATATATATATATATATATATATATATATATATATATATATATATATATATATACATACTTACACACATGAACATATAAATACACAAACATAACTATTAATATTATTAATACTATGACTACCATTATTATTAATAATATTATAATTATCATTATAATTATTATATTTTTCTTCGTTATTGAAGTATACTTACTGAGTAAGACATTGCATTGGCGTAGAGATACGTATTGCCACCACCGCTCCACTACATCACCATCACACAGCAAGACTCTCTCTTTATAAATTATTATTAACAGTTGCTTACTTTTAACTATGCATAATTTAGATATATTCATTAGACAGAATGGTATTGATGGTAACAATTACTTGAAGCTGTGAATGATGCTTAGGATGGCATTTTGTGGACCTGCACAGGCCCTTGACCGTGTCCTATACTGTGCTTTAAAAGAGACAAGGTTTCTGGAGGTCTGCAGCCAGAAGGTGGTGACCTTCATGCAGCAGAGCCCCTACTTGCCTTCCCTACACTAACATCCTAGAATTCGAGTTCTTCACTTGGGGACCTAAAGCATATGCAAGATTAAAATGTGATTAATTAGATTAATTAATTACAAATCCTGTAATTAATGAGATTAATTTTTTTGATCGCATGACAGCACTAGTGATAATCAGTGTTATACACTGGAACTGGTCATAATGCAATGGCTGATCGGTGCAAAGTGTTTCAATCCTATCGAGATGAATGTGATGACCCTGGAATAAGTTTAGACTCATGCCTTGCACAGAGAAAATTATTTTCTACTAATCAGATGGCCGACTGAAAAGTGTGCAGAAAAAAAAAATATATAGACATTTTCAAAATGAACAAACGAGATCTACTCTTTAGCTCTTCTGACTTAATCAATTTCCTCTGCTCATAACTTCTTCAGCTGACATCAGTTAAAAAGTCTCTTGCATTCTCTCTTAAACAACCACAAATGTTTTTCTTGGCTCAGAGTCCAAAGAAGGAAAACTGTCCGCTGATTATTCCAGAAGTGAAGTTCTCATTTGTGCCACAGTCTTAATTTCTGACGCTTTGTTTGAGGTCATTAAAACAAGTGTTTATGGCTTCCCCTTTACTTTCGTCCCACGAGTGCCCCCCTCCTGCTACACCCTGGCGCCATACTGTAACTTCTCTCTGCTCCTCCCACCAAACTAACAGAATGCCATCCCTCTGGGTCCTCCAAATCCCCCCTGGTCCAGGAGCACTGAGGGTGGGCACTGGCTTTCTCCCTGTAATGAACTCCACAGAGAACGCTGTTCAGTTTCATCACAGCAAAAATTGCTCCCATGGTGCCCTGAACACAGTGAAAACAAACAAAGGTAAATAACTGGAATTAATACACAGGTTGTTTGGCTTGTGTATTAACTCACACACACACACACACACACACACACACACACACACACACACACACACACACACACACACACACACACACACACACACACACACACACACACAGGATCTGTATTGTAGTTGTTCTGATAAAAGCATTTTGTTAAATGTTACACATGCTCCTTGTGTTCTTTCCATTTCCCATACATCCCAGATCCGTGCATCCCTAAGTCCATCTTGTGGTGGAAAATCTTTACTGCACTGCACTTGTCCTCCACAAGAAAAACCTTTTAAAGTGTGCATGAAGATGTCCTTCAGCAGACAGCCACTTGGACAAAGGTACACTCGGGTAGTCTGGCTATTAAAGAAGTAGATAAATATATAGGTGAGTGTTGTATCTGAATAAAGAAAGGGTCATGAGCAATTAGTTTGTTGTTTTGGTTGGAAGGAGATTAGATACACAAAAGGTGATGCATACCCACATTTTTCTAAGCCAGGTAAATGTTAGAAAGGTCCATACAAACATTAAAATATACATTATAGTACATGATAGAAATGTGAAACCGAATGCTGTTGCAGAAGGTTTTGGGGGGTTGGGTGATTTTTGAATGTAATGACATTTTAACTTCTTGAAAAGAGAACAAGAAGAGGCGCTAACATGCTTCATGTGGTATGTGGACTGAACGACACAGTGAGTTTAAAGTAGCAGTGGTGTATGTGTTCCCATGTACATTAAAGAGAAGGTGTGGAAGAAATAGAATAATCTCTCAGCTCATCATCATTTGTCCCAGATGGAATCCGAGTGTTTTGAGGCTGAAAAAAATGGGGCCATTCCAGGGGACATGCAGTTGGATTTTTTTTCCCTTCTTTTCCCCTGTTTGTTTGTTTTGTTTTTTGAAGTCTGGAATATCAATATTTTTTGCACATTTGAAATAGCTTGTGGCGCATACTTGGCAATGGCAGCCTGAGCTTCAAACATATTAGTTTGCTGGGAGAGAAGAACCACCAGGGACAGTCTCCAAACACAAGCGGGAACAGCAGCACAGTCCTGTTCATCATTTGAAAGCTGCTATTGTTTGAACTTCAGTAACTTTAAACAGGTTAAACTCATATTTAGAATGAAACAGTTGTCTTGTAGGCCCGCTCGGTTTTCAGGTTAGAGTATTTGTCAGCAGCTGCTCTTCAGGGAAAATGCTGTGAGGTTCAGGTAAAGAAAGACGGTCCCTGCAGTCATTTATCTGTTGGAAGCTACACCCAGCAGGCCGCGACTGGCGTCACTCATCAGCTCTGCTCCTCCACACACAAGCATATGTAACGGCATACACACACACACACGCACGCACACACAGTGAACACCACGTATAATAAGCACGTGTGCACACGTATATACACACACAAACACTGGCGTAATGAGTGACTCTCGCCCTAAATGTCCATAATCTGCAACCGCTATGCCGGCACAGAGGGGGCACAGTAAAGAACAAGCAGCCTGCAGCGAGCTGAGCCAAAATAAAAAAGCCAAGTGGTTCACGAAAGCCGTCAGGGGCTCTTAAAAGGCACGCACTGCATCTCCCCTGTCCATCCAGCAGAGCCTACAGGAGGTTTATAAAACGCTGCCCCGCAAAATTTAACTCGGAAGCATCGACGCAGCCTTCCGGACTGAACGGCTTCACAAACTGTAAACTACTGGGAACAAATGTTGTCTTAAACATGTTCAAAAGAAACCCGATCCTCAGAGACACACTTTACAGGTGGCCGGGAGTGTGTCATAACATCACCAATAAGAAAGCTGTTTGCAATCTAAAAAAATATGGATATAATTTAATGCTCAACTATTTCAGTACTGCAGAGCAAAAAAAAGAAAGAAAGAAAGAAAGAAAGAAAGAAAGAAAGAAAGAAAGAAAGAAAGAAAATCAAACAATAAATTGTAAATTTATATCCCGTGGACAACATAGTGCATTAACTTCAGGTTTAATTTTACATCAATACGTTTTAAGTCCAACTTTATCATCTTACATCTTTGGACAAAAGAGCCACAAACATCAGGCGGGTTTTTATGTCCTCTTAAGTCCTCCTATATTTCAGCCGTATGCCAGACTTCCAGAAGGATTTCCCTCACTGTCACAAACACATGTGCTCGGCCCCTGTAAAATAAGCACTCTGCCCATAAACTTGCCAATGAGCTGTCCCCAAATAACCACATCTGTCAGCTCGACTTAAACAGGCCCTAAAGAGTCACTTTTAAAGATGAAGGGACTCTGTCGGCGGCACACAGACGCAGCCAGACAAAGTCTGCACTTCTGCCATGAAATGAGAAAAAGCAGGTATCAAGAGAATGGCCTATGCGCTGCTTGAGATGAGGAAACATCTGATTTCAAAGCTGAAACACACGCTCACATTTTTATTTTGGGGACATTTGCTTTTTTCCTGAAGAAGCTTAATGTGACACATCATATTTTAATTGTTAAAGCTCATGCAACGCTATGCAATCCTGCAGTCGCTCTGTAATTACTGTGGTTCTGGAACTGACTTTTTTCTTCTTCTTCTTCTTCTACTTCTTCTTTTTATTACCAGTAAAGTTAAATTTAAACCATTGCACACTTGCACACTTGCACACAACGTGAACTCACAGGCAGCTTTGCATCTCACCTCATAACTGCAAGGCTTGGGACATTAAACTGATTGCTGGTTTCGGGATTTAGGGTGATTTTAAACACGGCTGCTGTGAGATGAGTTGAGGCCGAACACACAAGAGAGAGATGAGCTCTGTTTGAATGTGTGGTGTGAATGGGAAGAGGAGGAGGAGGAGGAGGAGGAAGAGGAGGAGGGGGGGTGTTGTTGTACCTGGCCATGCTGTCTTCCCGTGTTCCCACGGTCCTTTCCTGAGCCCTTCACCCCCTCTGCACTGGGTCCTCCTGCCTCCGGATAACTCTGACTGTACCACCTCTGAAGTTATGGAAACAAACCATCCTCCTAAAACTGAGGTTTAAAGGTTGCTGAGGTGGGAGAGGAGGATGGATAAAAGACACAAGGAGGGAATGGGGGAGGCGTTCCTGTCAGCATATCCAAGATAAGTTTGGGATGTCAACTTTAAGAAGCTGTTAAAAAAAATGAGACTCAAGACAAGATATTGTCTGGTAAAAATGAGGGTAGTCAGTGTATTACGAGCTGCACCTGAAAGACAGGAAAGGAGCCAGACACACTTTTTCATGGTTTAAAAAAAAAAGAGGATAAAATAAAAACTTGGATCATTGTGAAATGCCGTCTGTTCTGGATATAATCAATAGCTAAAGAAGAATCCAGTTCAGGGTTGTCTCTCATATTTCAATCCCTGCTCTTGTGTGATCAATAAAAGTGAGCTGAAATCAAAGCGAGCCCTCTTTACCATTGTCTATTCAACGTTAGCAGACAAAGACTGAGGAGCCTTTGATCGCCCTGTCTGCAGGGCCCACAGCTAAACACAGACCCCATCCTCCCACTCCCACCCACCACCTCCAGGTGAGCGGTTTGTGTGTATGTGTATGTGTGTGTGTGTGTGTGTGTGTGTGTGTGTGTAGAGGAAAACCAAACTGGTGCGCACACACACACACAAAAACAAAAGCACTTTTTTTTTTTTTGTTAACAGAAATAACAGGGAAAAGCTGTAAAGTCAGGTTGTGCTGTCAGCTGGCAGGTCATCACACAAGTTGCCAGCCACCGTCTCAGCCTGTCTTAAGGAGCCTCGTGTTCGACTGTGCTCTTCACCGCTGCTCTCATTATTCACTGGACAGTTGTGTCGTCTTCCTCCTGTTGTGTTGTCGTCTCTCTTGTCCTCTTTGGATTTGTTTTGTTTTGCGCTCCTCTCCGTGCCCTCTCCCTTATTAATTATTTAGACTTTTTTGGCCTTGTCTTCTTTTGTGGGTGTCCGTCATCGTCAGTTATGTCTCTGTCCTGTCTGGTTTTCTCCAGTTTTTTTTTGGGTTCCTGTCTCAATCTGTTTCCCTCCCACTGCGTTTTGTTTTCCCCCACCTTTCCTGAATATCTTCTGTTCTGTCACAAACACTTTTATTGTCCTCTTCTGACTTTGTCTTCTGTCTTCTTCCTTGTTATGGTGTTTGTCTCCTCATCTTTTCTGATGTCTTAGATTCTTTTATTTGTTTCTTTTTTTTCTCTCCTCTTCATCTCATGTCTTATTTTCACTTACTTTTTTCTTTGGTCCCTCTTGTCAATATGTTCAATTCACCGATGGCTTCTCATTAAAAACGTTAAAGCTCTTGACCTCCTTGTGGCGAACTTAACTCACATGTTAGCTTTAACTAACCTTGCAGGTTCAAAACAACAGTGTTTGTGTCACAAGACCAGCTGCTCACCATCCTTTGAAAATGGAAACCATAAAGAAAACTTGTTTAAACAGGATGATCATTGTCCTGTTTTCAGATTATTGTGGGTTTGTAGTAGAAATCTACTTCACACTATGTTGAGCCCACATTAGCTGGAACAGATCAATGTTTGTGTTCATGACAAATTTAAGCAATGCTGATTGCATTTTTTTTTAATGACCTGAAAAACAACTTGAGAACTGGAAAAACTAGATACCATGTTGTGCTCATGAGAGAAGTGTCTCGTGAGCAGGACTTAGGTTTCATGTGCAAACGGGATAAAGGACGATGTGGGATGCTGGGATTTTTGGCTCTTTGAAGGGAGCCGGATGGTTTGGATGAAACTGCTGATTAAACTGCTGTCTTCTTTTATATATATTGATTCCCTAGATTTTACTATCAGATTGAGGCCCATTTCAATTCATAAATACAGCAAGCAGAAAAAGAACAGAGCACTGCTACGATTTGTTCCCCATCGTTTATGCAGAAGACTTGTTCCATAGATTAGGCCTACTCATGAATGACAGACCTCCGCAGAACTGACTGCATTACCTGGAAAGCACCGAAGCACAGGTGGATTCAGTCAGTTTTCTAAAAATGCAAGAAATGTAACTCCTAACTCGCACGTGAAACCGGTTGGGCTCATGAGATCGTGGGCACGACGTAGCTTTCACGTGCGAGTGGGATGAGTTTCTGGTGGGAATGGGCTCAGTTTGAGTGTATTTCATTTTTTCAGAAAGGTGAATAAACCCATTTCAGCATCCATGCTTTCCAGGTGATGTGGTCGGCTCTGTGGTCTGTGGAGGTCTGATGTTCATGAACGAGACAAATCTATGGAACAAGTCTTTCGCAGAGACGATTCGGAACAAATCATCGCAGCAGCACGCTTTTCTTTTTGATTGTGTTTGATTTCTGTCTTTTTGTTTGATCCAAAACATCCGGCTCCCTTCAAAGAGCCAAAAATCCCAGCATCCCCCATCGCTCTTTATTCCATTTGCACTTGAAACCTGAGTCGTGCTCACATGAGAAACTTCAGTTTTTTTCTCTGACGTATTTCTTTTTTCTGACATGTTCCTTTAGGGGCTACCAGAATTATGAACAAGAATCTTATTTTATTTTATTTTTTTTAGACAATGAAGTAAAAAATACTCTGCAGCTTTACAAGATGAATAAGCACCTCTAATGTCCTGAATGTCAAAGACTGTGTTGTGTTCGATTAAATTGATATTTTGACTTTCACTTAAAATATATATATATATATATATATATATATATATATATATATATATATATATATATATATATATATATATGTATATATATATATATATATATATATATATATATATATATATATATATATATATATATATATATATATATATATATATATATATGCTTTGATTAATCTCATTAATACTTCCCTCAGTTTGCCATGTTTTTTTTACTTTACCATCTCTTTAAGTGTTTCATCTCCTCATTATCTTCTTTAGGTTTTTAAGGTGTTGTTTCCCCCTTCTGTCCTCTCCTCTTTTCTCCATTTCAGTGTCCTTTTATTTTTATTTTTTTAATTCAATACATCCTATAACCCCTTTCTTGATGGACACATGGTATATGGACATATTTCACTATGATATCAAATCCAGCAGCCGATTTCAGAATTAATGAAAAACAAAACATGAGGCATCATCCTGCTCCAGTACTTTTAATCTTGTCTCATTACTTTTGTCCTGGTCTTTTCTTTGTGTTTTTCTAAACCATCAAGTCTTCTGCTCTGACATTGTCCGTATTCACTGTCTTCTCCTCCTTCTCGCCCTCTGCGCTGTTCTCCTTCACGCCTTCCTCCCCTCAGATATATCTCCTTCTCTTGTCCTCTTCCATCTCTTCCTCTCCTGTCCTTGTCTCCTCTCGGCTGCTCGACGGCGTTGCGCGTTCCCTGACAGCAGACAGGAGACACCAAAGCAGCAGGACCCTTCGACTCTCAACATGCACCTTGTTTACGAGTCCTAAACGACAGACAGCCCCGCTGGAGCCTCCTGTGTCAGAGGAGGGGTGCGGAGGATCTGCTTGGGATGAACGCGAACGCCGTCTTATGATGACAGCCCACATGAACACGCACAAGACAGCTTATTATATCAAGGAGCACCAGTGCACGCAGGTGCAGATTAAAACTGATGCTCTCTCCATCTGGCCACATGAGTGCATCCCCGCAGCTCGGAGGCGTGCTGTACACGTTGACACAAACTCTCTCTGGGTGATTAAAATCCCACCAATCATGTTAGTTTAGAGGTGAAGCATGGGGGAAACTTGGACCGCTTGAAAGTTCTGAATTGCAGTGAAATGAAAGGACAGTGCCGTGATCAAGTGAATCACAGCCACGCGAATTAAATCTCCGGACAAGTCACCTCTCACACACGCTCAAGTCAGGCCAGTGTTAACCCACAAGAATACAGACACTGTGCTTTTACTGCAGCCTTGATCAGTATTTATGAACCACAGCATGTTTAGAACTGAAGAACACGTCAGTGTTATGATAGTTTCCAATGATTGGTGCCTAATTTCAAAACCATAGAAATGTCCACATGGCCTCATGGTCAGAACACACACCGCACAGTAAACATATTGCTGGTTCGAGCCTGGGCTTGTGGGTTTTTCTTTTCATGTTCTCCCTGTGTCTGCAGTTTTGCTTTTTTCCCCAGTACATATTTTTCCCACAATCCAAAAACTTGTGCTTGATGTTAAATTGTACCGTTCTTGGAAGTAATGCAATTGGCGACCTGTCGAGGGTGTACCCTGTCCAGTCAGCCGTAATTTACTCCTGCGCTCCACAGTGCTAGGTTGGATGCGGTGGAAAAGAAGATGGGATGGATGGATAATAATGCACTTATTCTAAAGTTTTCCTATTTCCCACTGTTCAGTTCTGTCCATTTCCAGCTTACAGCATGAGCTGGCCTCCTACACTTCTTCTTTCTCTGCAAAAACAAGCAGACATCCCTCAGACAATCACGACTCTTGAAGGAAGTGTGAAGTCTACATGGGAACAATTTAGAATCAGCAGCTTTCCTCATGTGCACGACTCTGGACTGTAAGAGAGAGCCGGACTACATGCAAACTTTCCACAGGCTTCAGGCCTGAGTTAGCATTTTTACCTACGTCAACTTCCTCAGAGTTTGCACATCTACATCTATGTTTTTGTTTTTGTTTTTTAATTTTGAGAGTAAATGTTCAAAACTAAGCCTGATATTGAAAAAAAGTCTCTAGTTGTATGTGTGTGTGTGTGTGTGTGTGTGTGTGTGTGTGTGTGTGTGTGTGTGTGTGTGTGTGTGCGCGCACACGCGCACATGCAAGTGTTTTATATGCATTTAAACCATTTATTTTTCTTGATGGGAATAAACGCTCTTGACTCCACTTTGCTCTATATTTATGAATTCACATTGTGGTTGATGGCAGTGCCAACCCAGCCAGAGGGCGCTTTGTGTCCCAGTCCATCCATGCATTTAGCCAAATCTCTTAATTGATACTTATGTCTCCACTCCATCATCTTTCACCAAGAAAAGTATTTTTTTCCCCCATATTCCAGCTTTTTCCCACCAGTGTGTTGCCTTCATATGCTACTTGTCGTCTAACTCTCTCATGTGCCACATTGTGTTAATGTGTGTGGTTGTCTCAGTATGGCTGTTAGACGTGCTCCATAAACATGAATCACCAAAGAGCCAAGTTAAAATTGTGTACATTCCCGGTCACATTCTGACTCAGAAATGGTTGAACTGAGTGACGTTTTATCAAAGACAATCATAAACAGAAATGTTTAGAAAGTCCACAAAACCAGAGGAGCCTCGCTTTTTCATTATTTATTAAGCGCGAAGCCAGGTCTAATAAACACTGGGATGTTATTCAGATGCCTCAAAATTAATAGACGTTGTGAACTTTATGCCATTGCTCTGTCGTGTTGTTGTGTAAGTCGGAGGAGATGCTCAGTGCAGAATAAGAATCATATGCATTTATGCAAGTGAACAAACATGAGGCTGGAAGTGTGTTTTGTGAATTTGTTTAAAGGCCAGTATTAGCATATAGCCACAGACAGGCCGAGTCCTGACTTCAATTCAAAATCCCCAAGTCAATGCCGGGCTCTCCGGTGCCAGTCAATCACCCCACACCTCTGAAATGAACCCAGGCAGACATGAAGTGGACCTTTCAAACCTGGGTGAAAGGTTACAACCTTTCAGCTATGAGCTCTTTTTGTACTGTGGCGGTGGAGTAACAAAAAAAAAAAAAAAAAGAAAAGAAGAAGAAGAATAAGAAGATAAAAAAGTTATGAGTTTAGATGCAGAGCAAGTTCTCCTCTCTCTATACGCCTAACCTTTAAGCCGAGTGCCCCCCTGTGACTCCTGGATTCCTGATTAGTTTACAGTATACTCCCAAATCAGCATAATAAAGCGTGTGATGAGGCTGATAAGATCTAACAGCCTGCTCTTGTTTACCCCGCCGCAGCACCAGCGCCTTCTCTGCATGTGTGTGTGTCTGACCCCGAGGCACCGAGTCACTTGATGCGTCTTGCATCTCTCCAATACACATTTATGTGTGCACATGTACACACACACACCCACACAACCCCCCCACTGGTAGAAATCCTAGTTGTATTGCCGTATCTCAGCGGAGGCCGGGAATCCACATCCCCTTTAGGCGAGTCCTGGGGTGCATTTACTCCATGCACACGTACACACACACACACACACACACACACACACACACATGCCCATAAATACATACACTTGTGTGTGCAACAGACACACACACACACACACACACACACACACACACACAGTATCTTAATGAGAAAAGGAGATGGTACTATGAAGGCGACAGCAGAATGAAACCTACTCACCAAGGACTGACCTGTGGTTCAGGGGCGGCAGCAGCTCGGTGGGGAGCTCCTCTCCCAGCACTGATCAGAGGGCTGCACCGCCGAGGCTGCTCACGCTGACGGCGCTGGAAAAACCAACTGATTAAACGCCACTGTCGCCTCAGCTCAGCTGCTATATGGAAAGAAAGCTTCCTCTCTTTTATATATTTTTTTTTCACTCACTGTTTGTTTGTCAGTCTCCTTTGTTTTCTTTGTCCTCTGCTGAGACAGCGGTGCCGGTGGATTGGAGCTGTGAGCGTGAGGGATTTGTGCGTAATTAGCTGAAACGCTCACCCAAGCAAGCACAAAAAGTTAAATTTTAAACTTTTTGAACTATACTCCTTTTTAACGGTATTTCACTGACACTCTGCTTCACTTCCAAGATCAAAACCTTGCTTCGTGGTAGAAATATATTTTATGTGAGTCTTTGGAGTATGTGGACAGCAAAACAGCTCTGCCAACTTGCAAGTCCTATTAACAAGTTGTGCAAAGTTAAAATTGTGCAATGTGTGTGCATGAAAAAAGTACAGGCTGTGAGCAGACATGAATATATTTATGAAATGTTAACGAAGTGACAGACGCAGAGTAATTGGACCCGCTGACCAGTGTTTAAATAAAATTTCACCCTTCCTATTGTATGCTGCAACTATTTGGAAAAATGTTCAGAAGAGCTGTATCTGTGAGGAGTGTAGGTCACATGAAGACTTCCGGACTACAGTGCTGACAGTAAATTTGCATGGCTTTGTATGAAAAATACTGTATTATTTGAAGTTGCAGCTACTGACCAATAAGCCCATTTATGATTGAATCACCCATGTAAATAGGTCATCGAATATATGTGAGGGAGACGAGTTTGTGTGCGGGAGGCCTCCAGGATAATGCAGCCCGGGTCAGAGGTTTAGGACAACCTGCCTTCCACTATCGTCCATCAGGAGCCAATTCACAGCTTTCAGGACTCCACAGTTGTGATTCTGTCTGGCCTTATAAGGTGCGGATGAGACATTGTCGAATGTGGAGACATCCTGGCACAAATAAAGGGTTAGAAGACTCTGCCCATTATCTGTGCCCTCTGGCCTTGTTGGGCGAGTCATCCAAGGATGGCAGTGACTCTGCCAGCCCCGGGGCCAGACTATGCTGACTGCCAGCCCCTCCGAGCCACATGGACTGTTTCAACTAAGCCTTTTGTAAGTAAGACTCAGCAAATCTGGGTGACAGAATGTGATACAAGTGAGTATTTTTTATAGCAGATATGGCAAATAACAATATTGGTCAGTCGTTTTAAAACATGTTTTCTAGAGTCGTGATGAAAATATGTGATAAAAACTGGGTAAAAATGTGCATTAAGACCAGCTTCCACTCAGCCGCCCTTCACCCAACAGTACTGTACCTCTCGCCCTTGACTGCCACAGTTTGGCCGGGGGCTTCTCTGGCCAGAGTCGCCAGATCATGGAAGGGCTGGAAGAAAGACAGGACGGGGGCAAACAAAGGAGGAAGCTCGTTGCCATGCCCTTGAATGAACGAGATCTGGTCTAACAGACAATGGTCACCTTACACATGCAGCCAAGTCAACTTTTCATTTGTCGCTATAGTTTTTCAGCTTATTTTTTAAGATATATATATAATTTGAAGCTCTCATTTTGCTGTGACTGACCACCCTTTGCCCCCACAGTGATGGCCAGGGGAGAAAGTGAATAACTTTAGGCGAGAGAGCAACCGAGACTGAGCATTGTCTCATCTCAACCCACTGGCAGCAGAAAGAAGGAAAGGAAAATAAGGAAGGAAAAGGCGAGGTGAGAAAAAGGTGCGACCGGGCAGGGGCAGCTTCAGCAGCATGGAGATGGAATGGCTGGCAGCACAAAGGATGGTTCTCCTTCTGTTTTTCAGCTCCATTAATATCTGAGATCCAGCCTGCATATATATCCTCATTCATTATTCATGAACCGACCAGGAAAGAACGCAAGCGGGGAGGAAGGTAGGGAAGCAAAGGCCAGAGATAGTTCCAATCAGTCCGGGTTTAAATGACACTGAGTGACAGAGCCTGGGGTTTTATAGCTCGCTGTTCAAATGAAACACTGCGCTGTGGTAAAAGGTCTGCGCTGGCCCACCGTTAATGACCAGCAGGACGCATTAGAAGCTGCACCACTCGTAAAAGCTGGCAACCACACTGACTAGCAAATTTGCCCAAAGTAACTTATCACAGTCCGACACAAAAGCACAGAGTGAGCGCCGCCACAAACTGTACTAACCTGTGCCTGACCTGAGCTAAAGAGCAACTGGATCCAGTTTTAAGGCTTGCAAACACCTAGAGAGTCTTAAATTTATGTTGTCGCCCTACACTCTGCAGGAGCGCCCAGGTGATGTGGAAATGTGCTCGCAAAAGCGTTTCTGCCAGGTCTGGAGCGCATGACTGCCAGCTAAAACTTCATTTTATTGCTTCTATTCTTTCTCTGCTGTTTCCCTCCATATTAATATCGAATTGTTGAAAACAGGTAACTTTAGCTGCAATAAATATGAACCACTGTGGGCAAAAACAAATATTAAATAAAGTTTCATACACTGATTTTAACAGGAAGTGTTTATATGGAAGGTCTTCACCATCTTTTACACACTATTGCACAGTAACATTGGAACATAATCCCAATAACTGTTTTTAACCATCTGAAATTTACAAGAATAAAAATACTAACACCATATTAAAAAAAAAGTCACTACTTGTCAATAGAAGACATTATGTCCACATTTGATTTATATTTTAGAATTTAATTGCCTGGAGTCCCTACATTACAGGAATGATGATTCAGCACCAGCCTGTGAATCTGCTCACTGAACAACTGTGGTTTCCAGGGTTCAGCAGTGAGAATCAGTAGCTTTTTGCCATCAGAACCCCTGGACTTGGAAACAACCTGCCAAAGTAAATAAAAAATTAAGTCTTCATTTAGGTCACCTCTGACAAGCAACTCTCAGAGAGGAACAGTTTATGTGATATTGTCCAGTTGTTGTTATTGTCAACATCCACTTATCATGAGTTTTTGGAGTTCACTTATATTTCGGATCCTTGACTTTTTTACTGCCCATTTCAAGTCTTGTTTTCAGACTTGTGGCGTAATGGATTAGATATAATGGTGCTACGTAATTAGGATACCAAAAATCTAAATGTTATTTATTTAAAATGTGAGCGCTACTTAGCAGGAGTCCTGGAATCCTGCTAAGTAGCGCTCATTTTACTAAAAATACTGGTAAAGTTTAAGCCAAACAGATCCACAACAGAAAAAATCCACAGAAGCATGAAATACAATACTTGGTAGCATAAAATTAGAACAATCAGACACATGATAGAAACACATGCAGAACCTCGATCAGTGTTGGGTAGTGCAGGAGTTATGGATTTTGTGGTATTGATGCTCACATGCTACTCATAGCAGCTTTAGCACTATGGACAGTCGTGTTTACTATGTGTGGGCATTTCTGAGACAAGCACTTAAAAAAGATGGTAATCGGCACTCACTCATTAATTCAAAGAATTTATTGAGATTTCTGCTTTGGGGGCTTTTCTGTGTAGTTTATGCATTTTGAAATTTTGTGAATTTCATTTTCAGTTACAATTTCACAATTTTGCAAGGTTAGATTGGTTAACTCTTAAAAAAAAAAGTTCCTTCCACAGAATTTTCGAAGGTTCTTTTGACATAATCTGGGGTTGAACTGCAGTAAACAGGAAATACTACAACTGGCACTGCAGTGTTGTTACATCCAAAGTTGAATGAGGTTTAGTCAGGGTTTGTGATATAAAGATAATTATTATCATCACAAACTACCAGGTGATTCATGAAAACACTTGAATAATTTATTATTAATGAGTTAATTGACTGTTAATTTTGCACTGTGTGAAGGAGTTAGCTGCTCCTGAGTCATGACACCGCCAGGTGGAGTAAAGTGAGCAGCCCAGAGCAGCTGACAAGGACCAGGACCAGGACCAGGACCAGGACCAGGACCCTGCATCGTTCCATAAACAGACAAAACTTGACCATCTCAAAGTGTTGTCAGCAGACAAAATTTTTTTAAGCTATTGATTAAAGTAAAATAAAAGTAAATATAAATGATCTATTATTTTAAGTATGTGGTAGTTGGAGTAACTTGCTGATTGCATTTTTCAACAAGCAACTTGTACCGTAATTATGTTTTCAGAGTAACTATCCTAACCCTGCTTGTTTTATTTCAGCCTTACTGTTAACCTTTTCTTGAATTTTCTCTTATATGCTGGTACGACTGGCAATTTGTGCTGTAATTTCAAAATATCTCTGTTCATTAGTTTCTCTGACAAGTCACATTAGAATAAATGTTTTAAACATTGGGATCAAAAATATTTTTCGTTCGTTGGATGGTTTCCTGACATGGTGTTTGATTGTAAGCCATTCATTCCCCTGAGCAGACATACACAGAACTCCTCAAAAGGACAGCAGATCAATGTTTACATGTAGAATTGTGCAACCACACTCAAAAAACTAAAGGCTCCAGTCAATTGTATTGATATCTAGCAATGAATTGGGTTTTATATGAAATTTTGCGATGCTTATTGTAAAAAGCATGACTTGACCACAGCTACATTTAATGACTTTGAGTTCTTTCTGTTATTAATATATAAGTGTGTATAAGGTATTTATATAGGTATTTATTAATATTTTTAAGTTGTTAACTTCCAGACAATGGCAGTTGCCTGAAATTAGTCATACTTTAAAGTAAATACGTGTATTTAAGCTAGTTTGGATAAGATTGGCTGAAAAATGTCAGATATACAAGAGATTTGCTCATGGGATGAGATTAATGCTGCTTTGTGACTGTCCAGTCCTAACTCTCCTGGCTGAGCCAGAGTGTAAATGATAATAAATGTGTTTTAAGCTGAGTTTAAGGGAAAACACACCAGCAGTTTTCTACATAAAGCCTTAAATCTTTGTGATGATTATGTATTTCCTGCAGTTAATATTAATATAATTCCCTTTTGCCTCTCTGCACTTAAATGCTCTTGAGTTGAACTGGATTTCGTGCTTAGTCAGATCAGTGATACCACCGTCCCTCAGGCACTAATGTCACTTCAGAAAATGCTGTGCGCCCACCAGGATCATTGTTCAGAGATTAGTGAACAAAAACGAAAACAAGCCTTAGATGAATGTGTTACAGTGAAAGAGAATTTTTAAGCAGAATGTACAGTAAGCATTTTGCAAAAGATTCAAAAATATTTTATCCTCTCATGGGGCATCTGGTGAGTACGCCTTCACTGTGTGTGTGTGTGTGTGTGTGTGTGTGTGTGTGTGTGTGTGTGTGTGTGTGTGTGTGTGTGTGTGTGTGTGTGTTTGTGTGTGTGTTTTCCTAAGTCTCAGAAATGGTAATGCCCTTAACCCCAATGCAGGGGAGACTTAACAGTTGGTATTGACTTTGTGAACATTTACCATTGAGGATTCAGACTATTCAATTCTATTTCAACTGAGGGCTGCAGACGGAGAGGGAGGAAGTCCCTTGGCTCCATGTTGCCGGCACACAAACACACACGCGTACACAACAAGCACATACACACACACATACTCAGACTGTACGGTAAATGTGCTATTCTCAAGTGATATCGACTCAATCGGATTTTAACCCCTCTCGGTCGTGCAGAGAAAAACGCTCTCAACATAACAAAGGCTTTTCTGTGTGTGTGTGTGTGTGTGTGTGTGTCTGTGTGTGTGTGTGTGTGTGTGTGTGTGTGTGTGTGTGTGTGTGTGTGGTTTCTAAATTGTTTCAGATGCGTAGCCATTTGAATAATCTCCACACGGGAATACAAATGCCACTTCCATCAATGCAAATAAAGCAAATCTATAATATATGTTTATACATGTTTTTTTTTTTGGTTTTTTTTGTTTCGTTTGTTTTTTTAACACCTTGAATTGAATTCGCTATCAAATATAACGACAATTTGGGAAAAGTAACTTCTGCAGAGACTTTGGAAAGAGACTCCAAAAATATGACTCCAATATTTCATAAAATTCTTCTCAACACACTTAATTGACGTATTCTGTAAAGCTTACCGCTGCGTTTTCAATATCCAGTGTTGTGCAAATTAGTTGAATGTAGAACTTTCAGAAAAGTAACTATTTACCTTTAAAAAAGGATACAAAAAGTGCACCTCCTTTGCTAATTGTTAAAAATAAAAAGGACCATTCAGGGGGAAAATAACTTTTCAGCAGTCCTGTGTTATGTGTATTATTGCAGTAGTGCATCAGAGAAGTCTTATCGCTGATTCACGATCAGCCTCAGCAGAGTTTACGTAAGTTATATGGAGGAAGATGCTGCAAACAGTGAACATATCAAATAAAGGTAGACTAGTGTTGAAGCTATGATTGTAAACAATCACAGGTGAATACCTCCATTACAACGTTTTTCTTGTATTACTCTCTGGAGAAATGGGTAAATTCAGGATTTATAAGTTGCTTTTTTTCCCAGTAAACAGAATTTTAGTTAAATAGAAACGAGTCATATAACAGCTTCAGTTAATGCTAGCATATATCATAGTAAAGAAGAAAGAGACAGCAGCTCTGGAATTGTTTTCAAATCCAAAAAAGGTGAAGAGCAACAAGCAGTGACTGAAACTGAGGCAATAAGAATAGCATTAGAATGTCAATTCCGAGATCAGGCTTTACAGTTGGGCTCCTGCACATTGCAGTAGAGACAGTAATTGCTTTTTATAGCAGTGTTATCCACACGGTTTAGATCTGACTACTTGCATGATGTGTTTTCACCCTGACAGTCCTACTTTAGACATTTTGTTTATTTTTTTGTTGGTCTCACTTCTCCAAGTAGTTTTTGTGGTTTTCTGTCTTCAACCATTTGTCAAGTTTCTGGCCCGTTGCTAAATGATACCCATGTTCTCTGAGGATGGAGTCTATGCAGCCACACATTCTACACCTCCCATCAACCACCCACCCACATCATTTATACATGTGGGCCTTAGGACTGTCACAGCCTCTCAGTCAGACCCTTTATCAGAACGGGCCATAGATTCTCATTAAACGGGTGAGTCCCCCAGTCTCTGACACTTGGACCATCACATGTCCACACAGCCATCTCTCCACCGCTGACCATTTGTTCAATCCAACTGGACAAGTGGATTGAAAAAAAAAACTGAGCTTTTGTTTGCCCCTTTTAGTTAAAAGCATTGTGTTTCTGTATGTTATAAATACACACTTTGGAGCTCAAGCAAACTTACTGGAAAAGGCACCTCTCATTACTCGATTAATTAAAAAAAAAAGCTTTCTTCAGTCAAAAATGTGCATTGCTGGAGTATCGTTGGATATCTGCTTACTGTAACTTGACTGGATGACAGGCTAATCAGTTTAACCAGTGGTCAAACACGGTCAGCTGATAGCAAGCCCTGTGTGGTCACTAGATAAGAGGCGCTACTCCTCAAAGGCCGTGCTAGCTGACTTGTTAGTGCTGGGTCAGTGAACTGCCGTCAAGATTTCTAAATGGCCACTCAAACACAGAACTGGATTTGTATGAATGTGTGTGAGTGTGTGTGAGAGACAGGGAGAGAGAAAGAGAGAGAGAGAGCGAGCGAGCGAGGGAGGGAGGTGTTACTGTGGTCCCTCTGGACTTTCTCACTGAAGGGCGCTCTGTTTACTGCAGTTAACCAAGTCCCTTCAGCATGTCTTCACAGGGGGAGAAATGTTTTATTCTGGATGTTTGTATACCTGTGCTGCTGCTGCTGACTAACGATTGGAGTCGAACTGTGGAGCTTTTTCCTCCTGCTTGAGGTGTGCAGGTCTCCTTAAGCATCCTCAGCTGCTTTGTTGCAATATTGAAGTGAGTAAATATCAGCAGCATATAGTATTTAGTAAGGCCTGACAGGAAGAGTCCACACACTCCTGCAGCCCCTTGACCAGAAGGTCAAGGCACTGGAAGAGTGTGTGAATGTGTGTGCACGCAAACTCATATATCTCCAGTTTCTGACCCCGACAACAGAAAAGCTGTGAGGTCTGCAACCGAGCTGCAGCAGGATTGACTGGCAGCTCACATGTCCACAGAGAGACAGAGCCAGGCTGCGTGTGTGTGTATGTGTGTGTGTGTGTGTGTGTGTATGTGTGCCTATATAGGCCCAGTCTGGCAGCAGAAAGCAGGATCTCATGGGAGGGCCGGATGTTGGGTCAGGAAGAGAGGAAAACAAGAGTAGAGGAAGAGGGGTAGGAGGGAGATATACACGGAAGACATGAATCCGTTATTGTATATGTATGCATATGAAAGTGCTTGTGGGTGTCCGTGTATGTGTGTGTTACCTGAAATGTACAAAATGGATACATCTTCCACCTCCTGCTGCATCAGGTTTTTGGCATATAGGAATCTCTCATGCAATTCCATATAAACAAACAGCGAGTGCGTGTGTGTGTGTGTGTGTGTGTGTGTGTGTGTGTGTGTGTGTGTGTGTGTGTGGGTGGGTTGAATCTGTAGTCGATTTTGATTTATACATTAATCTTCACGCGGCGTACACATCCATTTATATTTTTTGAGATTATACATCAACATTTAATGGCGGCAGGGGGGTGGGAGCCTGCACATTTTTTCACCTCCTTTTGAATGCACCAGATCTGTCACCGCGCGGGGGGTAGAGAGAATGTCATGGAGGTGGTATGTCTTTCTTCATCGTATCCGTCCACATAGTATTTTAATTGGGTTTTCTCTTCTCCAATGAAAAAAAGAAGTAATGGAGGTGAGAGGAGGGATGAATCATATGGGGTGGAGGGAGACGAGGGAGGGAGAGAGGGGGGGAGAACATGTGCTGCTCTGGGTTTCCATCCTCACCTACCCAGCTATGCCATCTCATCATTGTGGCCCTCACTCTAACTACACACTGAAACACACACACACACACACACACACACACACACAGACGCACCGCGGCTAGCCCTTACTGGTGCTGTAATGTGTTTGTAGGGAACATTATTAAACAATTGTGCAGCTGACATTCCTCCTGTGTTGGATAAGGCTGCTTCATAGAAACATGTTAATGCTGCTAAACCCGCAGCGTCTCCCGGTGACTGTCAAACGCTGCCTCGCCAGTGGACACACCGCCTGAGCCCGCCAAATGGGACCAAGAATGTCTGTACAGAGCGAGACTGGATGCATGTGTGTGTGTGTATAAATATGGGAGTGAGCGTGCATGTGCGTGAGTGCGTGTGCGTGTGTTGTATGTTGATGGTTGATGTACAGGCCTGGAGGGCAAACGCTCTAGGCTGCTCTCGTTAAGAACCTGTCAGTCATCGGCAGAGAGGAACCAAAAGGAGTCCAAATCGCAACACTGAGCGTGCATGCGTGTGTGTGTGTGTGTGTGTGTGTGTGTGTGTGTGTGTGTGTGTGTGTGTGTGTGTGTGTGTGTGTGTGTGTGTGTGGGTGTGTGTGAGTGAGTGAGTGTGTGTGCGTGCGTGTACAAAATGCATTCAGCCACTTGGCTATTCCAAAAAAAACAAAAAAAACAAGTCAGTAAATCAGTAGAGAGATGTGTGTGAAAAAAGGGGAACAACCGTGGTGCAACATGAAGCCACACTGCCCTCCAGTGGTTTTCAGCTGTTTCACCATCTCTCCTCACTGAGACGTGAACCTCTTAAGGTTGAGGCTGACTTTGTTGATTAAGGCACACGAGCTGAGGTCTAATAGTTTAATCGGGAGATTTGAGGAATGGAGGAGCTCTAAGAAAATGTTCTTCTTTAACCAAAAAGGAATGATATCATGTGAATTCTCTGTAGAGAGGAAGCACACTTAAAGCTTGACAAGTGACATAATGTACAAAGACGCTGCACTAAAGAGCATGTAGACAGGAAGGGGAAAGGGGAAGTGTAAAAGAGGTTGTTCTGACAATTATCTCTAACACAGGCCTTTTGAAGTAGCATGTCTCCATTTCATTTAACTCCTTATGAGGCACAAGCTGGGGGTAAAACACTGAATGACAACACAGTATTTGCATTTCTTCTCATAAAACTGATTGTAATTGTTTGTTAACCACATGAGAAATTGACAAAACAAATAAGATATTGTGAAGAATACCCTGTGCCTTCAACACTGCGCTGTAGCTTGGATTTCAAATGGTGTCTGTTAGAGAATGTATTTTGAAGTCCACAGGAGAACTCGACGCTGAGTTGATAACAAATACAGACAAAAAAACTTTCAGAACAGGATGTCAGTAGGAGCTTTAGATTAAACTGGCTAAATGAATGTCACAAATGTTCACCCATTTGAAAGTACTATACAATTTTAATGATTGACTTATATCACATCTAACCTGCTTTCAATGTTAATGATTAACAAACACTTATTATAATATGAATTTGCTCAGTATGACAATATCACATTTGTTGTGACTATTAATTTTTGTTTAAGCCACAAAATCACCCTTTGTGAGTGATTCACATGTGTGCGTTATGTGTTGTCTTGATAAACTCATTTTTGAATCTTAATGAAGGCACTGAGACAATAGGCAGATGTGTGAACGCATCGGAAGCTCTTAAACCACAGTCAGTGTGGGTGCACTGTGCAAAGGGTAGAGGAAAAACTGCATGTGTCTGGGTGCATCACATGCACAGGCGAATACGAACATTGCTTCGATCCATTTTTATCTCACCTCCCCGTGGTTACAGCTGTGACAGCGCAGAGGAACTGACAGTAAAATTTAATAAAACGGTCTGTGGCCTGCATCGTGTAACGGCCAGTGTGTACACTGTACGGCCTTGGACATTCACAAAGGAGAGCAGAAGAGAGGAGAAGAGACTAGATTAAAGTTCTGAGCAACAATTCAGATTGTACAAACTGAAAGAAAAAAATAAGAGGAAGCTATGATGTAGTTTCTCATCGAGACCACACCTTATTCCTCAACATCTACATAAGCATCTCGTGCTTAAAAAAGTGTCAGGAAATACTTTTACTGTAAAGCATGCTGAGCTCCATGGTCCTGGCGCTGAAAACCAGCTCGTCTGATTGTCATTTCCATGAGTTGATTAATCAGAGAGGAAGTTTCACCGACACTTTCACATTGATATTCATCTGTAGTTCACATGCTTGCAATAGTATAAAGGGAGTTTTTCTGAGTAAGAAGACGACATCACAAATTTTCCTTACAGCTTGCTAATTGAAGGATGTGAAACAGAGTGGTGCTAAAAAGATGGGGTTTTTTGTTTTGGTTTTGTAAAAAAAAAAAGAAAGAAGCCAAATCAGAGGTTAGATACAACTGTTTTTTAAAACCTCTGGTTGACTAACAACAGTATTTACCATGGTTCCACAACTAAAACTTACAACTTCAGTGTGCATAAAAAACCATTTTTTTTCTACTACTTACTAATAATACTAGTAGTTGTATTATTGCTTCAAAATCTTAGTATATACTGCACAATTAAATAGCACACTTCCACAAGATTCAATGAATATTTTTAAGCGTTTTAACATAAAATCTTCTGTAGCATCATTTTAAACATTGCGCTCAGTATCATTAAAGATTTAATATAAGTTGTATGGAATAATTCTAAATATGTACAATAGTAAATCGGTTTGTTTTTCAGCTCTCATTTGGTTAAAAATGTGCTAATTACTGATTATCAGAGGTGCTGGGAAGCAATAGTTTTCAGAGACAAGAGCAAAAACAGCCAGACATTCAAACTGTTTTCCTATTTCAATGCTCTCAGAGGTCTGTCTTTCTGCGTATTTTATAAGATAAAGAAATGTAAGAAAGCTTGTCTATTTGTCAGTGATGCAAGAACTAAGTAGCTTAAAACAAGCCGTGACATATATTGGATTTAGAATAGAACAGAACAGAATGCTTTTATTGTCATTATACATGAACAATAAAATTAAAAGTCAATTCTTGTGGTGCAAAGTACAAGTAAAGGCACAGATATGTAAAAAGATATAAATCGATAAATATATAAAATCTATACGCTACACATAACAAATATATTAAATTACATTTGGATACATGTGAGCAAGAAGTTATTCAGCCAGCAGAATTAAATCAGCTCTGTTTCTATTTCACCCTCTGGAGGAGTGCCCCTTGGTCTTGAACCCTCTGCAGACTGACAGAAGAGAAGGCAGCCTGAAATGTACTTGACTGTAGGTAACATAGACTTGACTTCAGTGTGATCCGTTGTTGCCAATACAGATATATTTGGACAGACCTAATTGAGGAGACAACCAAAGTTGAGGTACATGCCGAAATAATTGATGTTTTTTTTTTCTCCCTGTATATGTCGGCCATGTGGTGGACAGTTCCTGATTTACTTTTTTTTTTTTTTTTTTGAGTGTCACCTGAAATTGTTTCCGGCTCCACATGATGAGCGGCTGCTGTTGCCAACATTTTTCCAGCATGGCTGTAGATGAGGACCACATTCAGAGGTAAGTTTCAATGTCGATTTAACAACACATGCAACTTTGTTTAAATTTTTCTGTCAATTAAAAAACACTTATGATAATTAAACTCAGATTTTTTTTTTTTTTTTTTTTGCATATTTATGAATTAAAAACAGCTTGCCACGTATGTCACATTTCTGGGCTATAAGTGAAATGTTTAAAAGTAAGCTTACTATCTTTTTAGTTTCTTTCTTGAGGACTAATTTAAACCAGCTTCTATTTCATGTTAGCACTAGTAACACATGACTATTATTTCCAGGGTCCACAGAAATTCACATCAAAACATCTGCTTATGGAGATAGTAAAAAAATACATCATATTATATATGTATAATGTGTAGAAACCACACAAGTGATAACTGAATGGAGTTGACTATAACCAATTAAATCTTTTAAAACATTGAACTTAAATTATTCCTTGATCATGTAAAACTACTCATTACAAAACAACAGAAATGTCAGAAGTGACTATTAGTATGAAGCAGAAGGAAAACCAGAGGGTCAGATCAAACACTCATGTACACAACATGAAAAGCGCCATGTAAAAGTAAACATTAGCACAGTGGGTGCAGCTATTGAAATGCATTTTATTGCAGAAGAGAACAGCCTACAGAATATGAGTAATTCATGGAAAACTAGCAAATGGTTGAAGAAAAGACATAAAAATGGCTTGATGGTACCGATAAAATGCTTCCACAGACCACAGTTCTTGATTTACGATATTGGTCTGAGGGTCAAGCCCTTTATTTGGCACCGAAGGCCCTGTGAGCTGTTTTTCTTGTGTCTGCACTGCCAAGAACATGCAAGACTTCTACTCAGGCCTGAAAGATTACATCACTGTGTTTTTTACTGTATCATCTTCAGTAACTTGGTGCTGCTGCTGCTGCTGCAGCTAATTACAAAGCAAAATAATCACATTTTTTATTTAAGCTTGAGCCAAACAGGCCATAACCTTCACAGAGGGACGTAGAGGTTTACTCACTCTGTCCAGTTCCTGAGTCACCAGTCAGGCCATGTGACTGCTGTTTTCAATTTGTGGTTGGTTTTTAAGAAGGCGGTGAGAAACTCAAACGAACAGGGTGGCAGTGTGTCAATTTATGATGTGATTCAGACCAAAAAAAAAAAAAAGAAAAAAGGTTTTCATTTAGTGTGCCACGTTGTGTTTAGGGTTAAAAAAATTGAGCTGTCACCATGCATGCCTTTAACTCCAGTTTAGTGCCATTAAATGAAATATTTTTATGCGTTACAAAAACTTAAAATTGGGAAATATTCTAGATGCATGTTTTTGTCTATTGCAGTCAAAAACCACTGGTGTTCAGTTACATCTTCTGTGCTAACTCTGCTTCTACTGTTAAGGTGAGAACATACATTCAATGTCGACGCAGTACTCTTAATTTATGAAGGAACTGTATTTGGTTTGATCCAGAAATGAGAGCCTTTCTGTACAGAGTTTGCATGTTGTTGCTGTGCATGGTTACGATTTCCTGGGGAAGCTCAGGTTTCCTATGACATGCTTGTTGCGGTAATCTGTGACTTTATCAATGTATGAATTTGTTCCAAGCAGACCTAGAAGCATGCCTACCCTCCCATACCTAATAATAATGTGCCACCAATAACCTTAGCAGTAAAGCCAGTTTGTGGGTGCTCATGGTCAAGGGGACAAAAAAAAAAGGTGTGATTTCTGAACAGCTTCCGTTGAGCTCAGCCTTGACTGTGTCATGTCAGCTAGGATGCGGGTAACTGTGGCTTTGGCTCAGAAAATAACTGCACCAGTTTGAGGCTCATGATCCTGCTGAGTTCCTATTAGTTCAGTGGATTTGTTTCCAAACTAAGAATTTAAAGCAGTTCTTAAATTGATTCCTGTGAGGTTTTTGATAGTAAAATCTTTCTTTTCTCAGTTTAAAATTCCACTGCAGCTCATCTGTCAAACAGAGCCATTGCTGATTTTTCTTGGGAGGCAACAAATAAGGTTTTCATAGGAAAATTAGTGTTTCATTATGGACTTCTGCGATGTGGTTGTTCTTGGTAAATGTATTTAAAGTCTCTCTTGACAACGTGGCTCTGTCTCAACATCACACCATGTTGCAAGAAAACCACGTTGCCATGTTTGTCAGTATGAGCCCTGTTGCTGATTGTTCAACAGAGTGCAGTTGACTTCTTCAGTTGACTTCTTCTTTTTCCCAGAACAAACACCTTTCTCTCTGTATCACATTTCAATGTGATTATGAATTGAAAGCATAGTTTTGAATATATGTGATTCAGTGCTTTTAAAGAAGCAAAAAAATTATGCTCTTGATTGCTAAGTTCAGTCTTTCTCTCTGTAAAGGCCTTTGTAAGTGTACATCTCACTTCTTCATTTTCCACTGTCAGTATTAAGAAGAGGAGGGATGTCTCCTTTTGGTTACATTTTGGTCTTTGTTGTCTGTTTCCGCAGTGCAGTTAACAAGACACCAAATCTAATGAGCAGCATAACTGGAGCAAAACAAGAACAACAAGGTTTTAGCATATTTAATTCTCATATAACACAGTATTTACTACACTTTTTTTTGTGTTTTTGCTTGTTTTTACAGTAAGAAACATATGCATTGATAACATGTGAAATCAAGGGCATAATAAGACCGCCATGGCAGCCCCACCCCACAGGGAGGGCCACCCGTCTTCAGAACCTGCTTCGTTCAATTTACAGCTTTTCTCAGTCACTTTGGTGCATTTCTCACAACACTATTAACATCTGCTTAACAGTTAGTTCACCCTCAACAACAGTTAGTCATTTGTGCACACTGCAGTAGCAGTTTCTCCTTCCCTCCAACAACTTGCAAATGCTTTTGGATGAGCACCAGCTGCTTTCATACAGCTCTTTACTGTTTAATAACATTATCAGAGTGTCAGTGTCAGTCACATTGAACCTACTTGTGGATGCTGAATATTTTCTATCGTTAATGAACTAATTATTTAGTTGTCTAACAAGTTTCACTGCTTGGGTTATTACATACAAAAGTGTTGGACTAGTTTTCAAAATCTGTCCAGGAGAGTCCTGCAGAGGCTGAATTTGCCACTCAGGGAGAAACTTTCTTCGCTGCATTACAAGAGACAACATCAGCTGTGATGTCGATGAAACTATGTGTCTGGACAGACAGGAACATCTGCATGTGCATGCATGATTTACAATACTGTGTATTTTGTATATTCAGTTCCAATATTTAATGCAGTATTGTTCACAGATGTGTACAGTTCTGCCCAAAGGGAATTTGTGTTTGTTATACAGAAGGATGGATTTTTTCTTTTTCACAATACAGCGAACAAATTAGAATTGACAGAAGAATTGACAATTGACAGAGCAAATTACAGCGTGACAGAACCTGTGCGCTCGTATTCTCAATCAAATCATAACACTGAAGAGAGGCCTCAGTGTTTTCTATGTTGCAAATTGTAGGGCAATGATAGTTTTAAAGAAAAAGCAGGGTCTGCAGATTTCCGAAGTTATCTGTTAAAACTATTAGGTGCACCCTTCCCTACTTGACTCATAATATATTACAAAGAAATCGTTTTTTAATGGTTTGTTGTGTGTGGATCAATAGTTAATGAGTCTAGTTATTTTATGTTTGGTACCTACAGAGCCACCATGTTTTTGTACTGGGTCTTGAAGCAAAAATGTTTGCAAATCCCTGCTCCATGTTAACAAAATGGCCAAAATTCATTCCCTTTGTTAACCTACCAGGTGCACTTGTAGTTCTCCCTTCTGCTTGACCCATTAATCTGGCTAAAGTTGGACGCTAAGGGCCTTATCCTGGGTTGTGAAAGATTGCTGTGCTCTGCACTCATACATTGCATCAGATTTTTTTTTTTTAAATCCATTTGTGTTTTCCACTGTTATAAAACAAAACAAAACTCTCTGGTATGTATGTAGCTACAATTGAAAATCTTATTTCCTAATTTTCATACTGATAATTGCCCTGGTCTTCATGAGGCTGGAGCTAAAAGCATTTCAGAGGCTCAAAATGCATTTAAAACAGAGCTGACTGACTTCAGAGGAGTTTTTGGTTGCATCATACCAGAATGAAGCTCTTTCATGTTTCTGTTCTTTTGTCTAAGATCCAAACAAAGGCTTCGGAAGAAGGTGCAATCAGGCTGCAACTTTACGCACATTTCTAAATATACTGCCCATCCTTAGAATAAACAGCCACCAACTTGACTCAGAGGTATTCACCACATGAAGAGACCTCAGAGTTCATCTCTAATAACAATAATCCTATAATAGAAATTCAAAACTAAATACGCTCAGTAAATTCAAGCAATAGCTTCAATTTAGTTGAATTGCATGAGAGCAACTTCCTGATTATACAAACCTACTATGAGAAGTGAAAATAGCCAAATACCTTGTGTTTTATCGGGTCAGGAGGAAATCCATATTTAGGTTTTCATTCTAAATGTGTGACACCATTGTGCAGGAAATGCATGCATAGTCTTTAGATTTGAAAGCCATTAAAACTTATTGGCACCAACTTTTAGACAGACAGACAGACATACAGACAGACAAATAAATTTCATTTTACTCCTCCAAAATTAATGAGAACAGTAATGGAATGAAATAAGTCATGATATGATGTTGGTCTTGCAGTGGTAGGCCTTCTTAGATTCCATCCATCCATCCATCATTCGCTCTGTCCAGTGCGGGTTGTGGGTTAAAGGAGTTGATCCCAGGTGACTTAAGGTGAAGGAAAGGTACACCTCAGACAGGACGCAAGTGTATAACTAGAAAAAACAGAACGATCAGGCCATATTTGTACCCACGACTGTCTTGTGATGAGGCACAGCTATACAATATAAATACATCTGCCACAAGCATAAGTATGAATCTAATAAAATGACAAAGCAATAGAAATGAAAGATAAATTCACATAATTTGAATATTCACCAAAATCAACACAGTACTTCCTCCTTGCATTCCCAGGGCAGTTCAGTCAGGTTTTCTTTGCTGGTCATTTCCAATAAAGCTTCCTTTCTCATTGTGTTGGGGACCATAGTTGGGTTTCCATGCTGTCCTGTGGCATAGGTGGAACTGTGGTCTCCTTGTGTTGGGCCTCGCATGCACAGACTTTTACATTTTATCAATTCAAATCTCGAATTGTGTCACAAAACTCCTGCACCTTTTCAGACAGGACTGTAAAGCCATTTTATGCCCAAACTTTCAATTCAAGGTGAAACAAGCAAACAAACAAACTCAAAATGATCCAGCCATGCCTGAAAGCCTTCAGTGTCAGGTAGGAAGTCTGTATTCTTACTCATGATGATGATTTAGTGTCTGGTGAAACTGCTCTTTTAAATGAAAGTCAGGACTGATCAATATGGGTGTGTGTTATTGACAGGTTGATTCCCTGCAAGGCTCTCAAAGTCAATCCTTTGCATTGAAGTGAGCTAACAGAAGTCCTTGGAAATTAATTGGACAAATGATCTCTCTCCTGCTGAAACAACCTAGCTAGTTTTGAAAGTTTCTAACCTTTGCTTAGTATGCCAGGTTGTTCTAGAAATGTCTGTCCTGATGATTGAATTTCTGTAATATCATTGACCAAATCAAATTTTTGTTTCTTTTAAGCTGAAACAATATAATTACTGTAGTATGGGTTATCTGGATGACATTAGCACTGGCTTCAACTACTTGACCTGTTCGCTCGCAGATTAGCCAATCAGAGCTAAAATGCTAATGTAGTCATTCACCTACTCAATGGACCAGACGTCTACTACTCGATATCCAACAGCATCACTGACGTCTGTCTTGATTTCGGTTTCCGAGCCACAAGTTATGTGAGTAACATGACTGGATAAATACTCCGACGATGCAGTGCAGAGAATGGAAAACTGAGAAATCTTTTTTAACAGATCCAGGACAAACTGTGTTAATGAGTAATGTAAAATGAGGCAGAGATGCTGACTCACCTCAGGCAGTAAAGGCCTTGCTGGTGCTGGTAGTAATCATCATTATTCACTGAAATTCTTTTCTACATTGAGACTTTTCCAGACAGAAATAATAACATCAACAGAGGTTCACAACTGGGACTTTGCTATTCGTTTTAAATTCATAATTCATAATGCCATGACTTATATTGTTCTACAACACCAAATAAAGTCTACCGGATAAAACAGTTACCGCTATGGATATGGTACCACCAGTTGGTCTGCTCAGTTCCATGTATGATTTCATTCAACGACATGAAATAGCTTTCTCCACCTAATCTGAGCCTGCCGAGCCTTGACGCTTCTCCTGTCACTTCCGTGCTACCTATACCCTTTTTTTTTCTTGTATGTGCAAATGAAAATAAAGCATGTTCCTGTGCAGAGCTGCCCAAGCACCACTCCCTATCAGTGACTTTGAAGAGATCCAATGTCTCCAGTAGATGCACTCTGTAGGGTGAAACAGCTGAAATGAAGAAATGCACTTCTGGAGTCTGTGGCTGCATGCTTTGAAAGCAAACAAACATAAACTGAACGATTATCTTGAAAATGACAGTGTCGGCTAAGGTTGGATTGCATTAACAAGTGATCGTGGGACTCTGAACTTAAGAGTAGGGAGGAGCTAGCTAGGAGTTTCTTGCAATTCACACTCTAACTTTTATAGAAATTTAAAAGAAAAAGCAATAATAGGTCTTTGCTTTAATTTTTCAATGTGTCTCATGGAGTCGTTTTGTAAATTAAAGAACAGGTCAGTCAAAGCAGTTGAACAGAACAGCTTCACCTCAAAGAGAAGCTTCACCCTTTTTTTTCATAAGTCGCAGGGCTTTCACACTTGAGCAAAAGCAAGTGAAGGTTAGAGATGAGCAAAGGCTTCCTGTTCTCAGTGGCGTAGCTGAAAACAAGCTTCCTGTCGCTAACGTTAAGGTAAAGGCTGTCTCTTCTTCATGTGACATCACTGCTGCTTCTTGGCTTAAAACCAGAGGCGAGGTTTCGGGTTTGGGGAACAAGTCCAGGAAGCTGCGTCAACTGATAAGACAGAAAAAAGTATGTTTCTTCAAATGAGGCTAACGTTTTGACTCGTTTCTCTCTAAAGGGTAGAGTTAAACAGAGGATTGTTGTTTTATTTTGTCCTTTGAATATCTGCCTCTTGGTTCCCTGTTAGGACTTCATCGTGTGTGTGTGTGACCCTACACACCCTAACCCCTGGATATGGCAGGTCTCCGTGGTCTCAAGGTCCTGCTGCTCTGGACTGGGATCATTGGTTTGGCAAGCTGTAAGTAAATATCTGTATCACTAATGACGGCGGTTTCATCTTTGAGGACATTGCTAGGAAGATTGGTGTTTGTCCAAAGTTTCCTCAGGTTAAAAGAAATGAAAAAAGTCTGTAAATGATGTTAAACATGCAGGTGAAGAGGTCTAACCTCTAACTTAACTGTTTTTGAATGTGTAGCAGATGGCTGCTGAGTATGTGATGGTGTTTATGACAATAGGTTGATTTCTTTCCATGGTGAGATAAAGACATAAATCTGTCAGCAGAAAAGCTTGAAAATTTTATTTATTAATTTTCTTTCTTCTTGTTCACCTTTTTTTAAGAACTGGAAAACATCAGCACACAAAATGTAATCATTTAAAGTAGAAATGTGAGGGCAGAAATGACAAGCTACAGTATATCATGCCTTTGAGTTCCATCTGCGTTTGTGCTACTTCACATTTCTTAAACTTTCCAAACCCAAGAACGGCAGACAGTACAGCGCGTATGCTTGTGATGTGAGAGGCTGAAAAGTGACAGGTTTGTGAGCCCCTTTGGCAAAAGAATAAACACTTATGTTCAATCAAAGGCTGCTGTTAATAGGAAGGCACTCTTTAAAACATGTTCTTTCATTTGCTACAAAGCATTGGGAATTTTTGCAATCATGTTTCTGTTCTGCTTTGACACTCTGTGATGGTGTGAGTGTGTCTGATGTGTGTAAGTGTGGGTGGAGGGTGCAAAATGGGGGGGTTTGAAAAGAGAGGGGCTCAGGGATGTCTGTCAGAGATGAGAGTGTTTTTCGGGTTGTGTCCCTGTAAGCTCTTCACGTTAACCCCAGTGGCTGTGGGTGTTGTGCATGATAAACATCCGAGTGTGTGTACATAGGTTCAAGGAGACTCACCTCACTGCCTTTAGCATCACCCAGAGAAGTAGTACTGCTCAACACATCAAATTTTATCCACTATTTTTAGCAAGACTCAGCCCAAGCTGTGAAAGAGATTGTCAATTTTACTCTAGCCTTTTTTCGGTATTTGATCAGGGTCAGTGATTTTCTTTTGTTTCAGATCAAAGTCTTTTTTTCTCAGCTCGTACATGATTCATCGTGCTACACTGCACAAGCTTTTTTAATACGCTGGACTTCTCATCAGTCACTTTTAAAATTTGTTATGAAACTTTGATAAGTGTCTCAAAATAATGCAAATCCATTGTAGACTTATTTTTGCTCTACTACCGATCATTCATTATATCTCAGGATGAAATACTTTCTTTCTCTGTCTTTTGTGAAAGATGCAAAATGAAATTAAAATGTATCCAGACATAATGTGTGTTTACAGAGTTAAAAAAATTAAAATAAAATATTTGTCTGGGAGCTACAGCAAACTCTCAGAACTGTTGAGATGTACATTTGCAGAGGGAAGAAATCAACTTAAACAGCACAAAAATCCCCAAAATCAAGCCTGAAGGGAATCTTTTTTAGATGTCCTTTCATTACCAAAAAAAAAAAAAAACAAAAATCATGTATAAATTGTTTCAATTTACCTGAATGCATTTTTTTTATCAGAAATAAAATGCTACTTGAGTCAAGTAGGCTGTTTTTACTTAATGGTTTTATACAGAATTATGAAATGATTGATCTTTAAAGCCTGTAACTGCATATTTTTGATCGGAATGTATAGTATAACCTTGTTTATCGTATGTGATATAATCAACATTTACATTTCGTATGTAGTTACTGAGATTTTTTGTTTGAATTGTGTGACGCTATCCAGCACAAAGCTACAGAATTGTGTTGTTCTTGAAAAGCAATCCTATTAAGTAAATTCCTCCGAAAATTAAGGAGATTTCACTAAAAGCGAAGCATTATAATGAATATCCATACCTGATTCTGAAAGAAGTATTGATGCAATGTTTGTAAAAAAAAAAAAAAGAAACAAGAAGGCAAGAAAAAAAATGTGTGTCAGTATAATGTGATTCTGAAATGTGTTCAGAGCTGCTGTGTTCCTACATATGAAAACAGACCAGGTTAAATCTGGCTCAAAACTCTGAGGACCTTGCTGTAGTTCATATTTTTCATCTTTGTCACAATTTTCTCAATGATATATGTTGTTGAAAGGTAAATCATCACACAGTCTAGCAGTTTCACTCACTTGAGAGCAGCTTTAGCTCATTCAAAGTGAGGCTCGTTTTAGCAGCGGCATTGAGATGTGCGATGAAAAATGTGGCCACTTCCGTGTTCCACTCTGACTCTCCTTCATTTCCTGGCAGAGGCAAGCAAAGCAGTGCAGGCCGAGCAGCCTGCGAGCGTGCGGAAGTAAATAGCTTGAGAATTCATGAAAATAAAAAGAGGAAGCAGAATGTATGAAATGAAGAAGTGAAGTCAGAAATGTTAATCATGCTTCATGATAAAAGTAGTTTCTGAAAGGAGGGGACACTCGTCTCAAAGCCGAGGAGGTGAAGAGAGTTTATCAAATGAAAAGACAGAGGCCTACTGCACCAAGATATACTGACCGAGAACTTTGACTTACAGAACACTCGTGTGTATGTGTTTTTGTTTTTGTTTTGTTTTTTAAAACTAAATGCCATTTAGAGAGAGACAGCGAAAGCCCACATCTCTGTTCTTTTTACTGGTTGCCTCTTCCTCCAATAGTCTTATTCAGCTTGGTCTTTTTTTGGTCATGCTTTGCTTCAGCTGAAGTTCTAGTGGCTGACGTAAGAACACTTTCTTTGCAAATAGCGCAAAATGAACAGGAAAAAGGAGAACAGATTAAACTAGTTTTAACCTTCATGAGAACATTTCAAAGGTAGTTTTTAGTTTAGAAGCTGTGATAAAGAAAGGTAAAGAAGCTTGTTACAGAAAAAGCATCCTATCACTCTCTAGAGTCTCAAGCTTCGACTAAATTGCATTAAAAAAAATCCTTTCAGTTTTATGGACTGTCGTTGCTGTTTGAGATTGCTTTACCCTCCGCCTGTCATTGTTTCTAAGTGATGTCAATCGTTATGTAAACTGGTTACTCATTGGACAATGTGAAGAGAAAGTGCTACTGTTTCTACATATTTCTGCTGTGAGAGGTATAATAATTGGCCTTGATAATAAGTGGTGCTGTTAAAGTTTTCTTTGCGTATGTTAAAGTTTCTCTTCCTTATTACCATAGTTTAGGAAAAGGTAAGTGACCAATGTGACCAAATGACATGCTCAACCTGATAATAGTGATGACAAAGTCATATAAGGTCATTATAAAGTGAAAAAAGTAACCTAACAAAGTCATCCAGTCATGGTTTTGATAATTTGCCAGCTGGAATTCATGTTGTCTTCGGCTGTGTCCCCGAGGCTTTACTACATGTGATAATTGATAAGCTTCTGAATTTTCATTCTGATAGTCAAAAATGTTTTCAGGATATAGATGAATTGCGTGCTGTGGTGGGAGGGTAAGATAAATTTAACTCTATAATTCATATAGGTGACAGATCCGCTACCTTGACGTGTCCGAAAAAGCCTTTTTATATGAGAAAAGGACGTCTCCAGACTGTAGACATGCAACCCTAAAGCATCACCGAAGCCATTCATTAAAATTTATTTCTTTTTATTTTTAAAGAAAGGCCAACACGCTAATAACTAAGGAAAGCAGTTTATGTAGAGAGATGAAACATTATCACAGTGACTGTGTATATCAAAGGAACAAGAGACGAATAGACCAGGTCTTGACACTGTAATCGTCTGCCATTCATTATGAATTTTAATACCATTAGGAGCAAATAGACAAGAGAGATCAAATGAGTTGTAATAAATTCATTATTATAATCATTAATGTGAGGACACACACACACTTTTTTTTTTTTTAAACTAGTGATGTAAAAAAGTGCAAAACAAAAAAAATGGAAAATCATAAGGTGACTCTGTCCTGTCTGCTTAATCATTCGTGCTCTTCTTTTCTTCTTCTTTTTTTTATACATATACGTGCATTTTTATGTGCATATTCGTGCTTCCGCGTCCTGTCAGGGTGATACAGTCAAACTGAAACCACTTTTGAAAGTGGAGATCTTGTTCTTGGATTTTTGCGTGAGGCAGGAAACAGCGGTTTGCTTTCTGAAATAGCAAATGTGGTTTTACCATAGCAACCACGACGTGCAGCCCTGACTCGTCCAGCCAAGTTTTTCAAAGATGAAAATGACTTTTCTCCCCACACTCACCTGAAAATGTTTCCACTGAAGCAAAAAACTGATGTTGATGTCTTTCATTTTTTCCTTTTTGTTTTTTTCACTGCTTTCTTTCTCATGAAAATTTACACTTTGTTTTTCTCTTGCAATTACAGGTCAGTCTACAACTGGTGAGTTAAAAGATGCAGATAACTTAACGTGTATTTGATTGTGATGACCCCATGTTAATCAGCTCCTCTCATGTTTTTCTGTTCTTTTACCTTTTTTTTCTCTTATTTCCTCTATTCTTTCCAAATCTTGCTAGAATGAGTCCTCAAATGGAAAATTTGTCAGTAATGCTGACAGAACTGTGTTCTCGACTCTTTAACTTTCTGATCGACTTTGGCTTTCTGTTTGGATAATATGTTTTTTCTGAGGTTTGAGAGGTTTACTTTTGAAATAACTTGACATTGAAAATCTAACACGTGATAATGTAAAATGTATTTACCAGGCGTGGGTGTTTTATTGTGTGTTCACAAGAATCCTTTCAACATTTAAACTTTATCTTTTGGTCTGTCATCATATGCCAACTATATGGAAAAGTAGTGGTTTGACATGACAGAGGTTTTTAAAAAAAAAAAAAAAAAAAAATTGCCTTGACATCAGAAAATGCATAAATGTTGCTTAACGACTCCTGGATCAATAATAGTGGATGTGAATATCAGTCAGAGTACCTGTTTACTCACTAGTGGTGCACGTCTGGTAACGTCCCAGTGTTTACAGCAGAATGACTTCCGAGGCTTAAAATCGTAATTTTATGCATGAACTGAGCAAATTATTGTAGCTAATCAAAATTATAAAGATATAACTTAACCTTTATACACATGATTTTCAAGTTTTCCAGTTCTGGTCACCTGGATATTGTGAAGTTATAAATAAATAAATAAATGAATAAAACAGGACTTTGCTGACATTCTTGTCGGGTCGTTTCATCCCCATCAGAGTTGCATGAAGCACATTCTGTAATGTCAGCAAACCACGACATTAAGTTAAAGCTCGGAAGTGAGTATCTGTGCCTGAATCTGAACTCCAGCATGTTCTCCACCTTGCAGGCACCTCTCCTGCTACAGTAAACGCACCTTTACCCACAACCACAGCAGCTCCCAGCGCCAACAATGATCAGACAAACCAATCTCCAGACCCGAAGACGTCTACAGTCGACCAACCCAGCACGACAAACGGGACGACCGTCAAAGGTTGGAATTTTATTTTTCTTAATCAAGAACCAAAATCCACCAAAATAAAAGTTTTGCTTGCTTTTGGTATACAACTCCCCTTCGAGATCTCAGCTAGTTTCTATCCTTCTGTCTTACAATGTTAACTTTTGTGTGTTACATTTCTTAACTGGATTTATGTTGTGTCCCTCAGCTCCCATGACAAATGGCACGATGCCTCAGTGTATCAGTTTCAAAATTTTCAAAGGCTTAAAGATTTGTTACATCAGTGACTGTTGACAAATTCATTGCAAATACTGTGAAAGTGCAGACTGGGGTTCAGCACTAATGTTTAATTTGTTCTCTTTGTCCTCCAGCCACTGAAACTTCAACCGGTGAGTTAAAAGATGCAGATAACTTGTGTGTTTGGTTGTTACTGTGTGATGAGCCCTTGCTACTCAGCTCCTCTCGTTTTCCTGTTCTTTTACCTTTTCTCCTCTTCATTTACATCATTTCCTCCTCTTCTTCCCAAATGTTGCATGCAATCCAAACACAATTAGTTATAGAAATTCAGCCATTAATAACGATTAAAGGATGAATCTTTTCACTGCTCTAATAAGTTACTAATAAGTAAGAAACCGAACACGGGCTGATTGGTGGTGCAGTGAGCATTCTGGCCTCACAGCGAGAGGTCCTGGGGTCAGATGCAGGCCGGGGCCTTTCTGTGTGTAGTTTGCATGTTCTCTCCATTAGTGTGAGAGTTGCTGCTGGGTGCACTGAATTAATCCCACGGTCCGAAAACATACACGGCAGATTAACTGGTGACCCCACATTGCCTCTAGGTGTGAGTGTGACTGTGAGTGTGAGTGGTCGTCTGTCTCAGTGTGTTGACCCTGCGATGGACTGGTGACCTGTCCAGGGAGGATCCTCCCCTCACACTTAAGTTAGTTATACTGTTGGTGTTATATGTGTGTTCGCTTTAATTCATCGAATATTTAAACTTGAACGTTGTATTTTTTCTGTTGCTCTGCTACATCAGTAAAAACTCCATATTGTCCATAATTTGAATTAACAGTAACAGTTTAAGTTTCAATGAAAGTATATGTACTGTGTATAATGTGTGAACTGTAGTTCTGACTGAAATAAGAAACAAGTCACTTCTAGATCTCAATGCTCAAACTGTGGTTCAGCACTAATGTTGAATTGTTCTCTTTTTCTAAAATAATTGTGTCTTCCAGCCACTGAACCCTCTCCTGCACCAACAGAGTGTGAGTATCAGTTTAAAACCCATCATCTGTTTTCACCACACACTGCATCAGTGCGTCTGGGTAACTTGACAGTGAATGCAGTGAAAGTGTATTTTTACACTGAGTGTCGAGGATGGGATTCGTTATCGTCACACATGGGACCAAGTTCATCATCAGAACAAACTAACACTGAAGAACTCTTGATTTTCTGTGCAGGTTCTTTCAAAGTTAATCCCGTCAGGTTTGGCCTCTCGATTGAAATGATCAACGGTACCACTGCTAACTACACCGTACGTATTACTGAAGAAGAAGGATCAACGGAGAGTCACACAGTCCACTTCTCTGACCAAAACTCAACACGTTCATTCAAAGACCTGAAGCCCTGTGCTAAATATGACGTTAGTGTTACTTTTATGGACTCTGCTGGTAATGAAAGACTCTGCAACAGCACTGTGAATGTCACTGAGACAGACTCCATGAGTAAGTAGGCAAATTTATAGCAAGTTTTGTATTAAACTCCTCCACTGACTTAAAGAAATGAGCCTGTGTATAAAACATTTCTCCTGTATTCAGATGCTGCTGATATCAGCCGTGGCTCCTGTATGCCTGGATGGGTTTGTTATCAAAGTGGTTGGGACCTCAGCGCTTCACTGTCAACACCCAAGAAAAAAGCAACTAAACTGTGTGAAAATGGAATCTGTTTCAAACCTGCTCTTGAAGACATTTGCTCAGAATTTACTACAACATTCGAACATGTAGGAAGCTGTGGGAACTCTTCAGACCGCAGGGAAGACATCACTGTTGGTGTGTGCAAAACTGTCAGCTTTTATTCTGAAATCACTCAATTCAGGCCAAGTTTTATGAAGTTTTCAATAAATGTTTTCTTTTATTGCATGTTTCCTCAGATTTCCTGAATTCAAGTGAAATACGACAGAAATTTATCCCTGGACTTCCAGCACAAATCGACACAGTGCTTCCTTCAAAGTGTGTAAACCTGTCAGTGGATTACACCTGTTCAGGTGAGTGAGAAGAGCAGGAACAGCCAGAAACTCTTCTGGGAACAGGTTCAAAATTCACACACTACAATAAACCAATGAGAAGGAGGAACAGATGTAATTCAGACACAGTGAAATGAATTAGGAGTTTATTTACTGCGTTTCTGCCTCTGCAGAACCAAACAAAGCCAATGAGACCAAGAAACTGTCTGAGCTGAAGCCGTTCACAAACTACACCTGCACCGGTCTGATCAAGAACAACAACAACAGCTTGAACAAGACGACTCCACCTGTCCCTGCTCTTATCTCTTGTCGTATGTTGACATTTACTTTGTTTGAGTGGCATGAAATCTCCTATCCTGCCTTGTGCTGTTTGCTTAGTTATTGAGGTTTACTGGTATCCAACAGATTTTAGACTAAACAAGCAAGAGCCAGATGTGACTAACACGTCCATTAGGCTGAGCTGGGAAACCTTCAGTCCCAACTGTGAGAGCATCGTCCCTGACCTTTCATATGAGTGCAGCTGTCAACGATCAGGCTCCAAAGACCTTCCAGAAGAAGGTAAGTCGTTACTGAAATCCTCCATTTCTGTGTTTTAACGACCGTGTAGTTTGAGGAGTCCAGGAGATTATTGCCCAGCTCCGTTTATCTGTAAAGACAAAACCATCCGTCTTCACGTCGAGTGATTTTCACACGAGAACATTTTTGACTTTGTGAATCCAAAGTGCAGCTGAGGCTCAGTGGACTCAAGCGGGACGGTGCAGCCATGTCCATCCTGGTGAACGTGTTGGTCTTCTAGTAAACACACACTTGGTCCAGACGTCCTCCAGCTGAATTCTTTTGAGTTTTGCTGAGATGGTTTCAGTAATAAAGTCACAGTAAAGGAGCTGTTCTGCTTTTTCTCCCCCGTTGACACACAAACAGACGTGTTACAGAGTCACAGGACCAGATTCAGATTCCTGCAGCTGAAGTAACACACCCATTATTTTCTGTCATGTTTTTATCACGTACTGACAAACAGACCAAAGTCTCTTCCATGTTTGGTTTTTACTGACATGCTGGTATTTAATCAGATGTTTTGTGGAACTGTGTTGCTGCTGCAGGAAAGGCAGGCAAACGTCCTGATGGAGGATCATGTCTTATCAGGGGATTATCAGCATTCACCGACTATTCATGTGTAGTTTCAACCTCTTACATGGGTGAGATTCGTTATTGGGAACCCCAACCAGAGCGGAAAACTAAACCTGGAAGTAAGTGAAACAAATTATATGTACGTCCTTTTCATGTCTGACGAATACTGGGGTCACTTCATAACTGTAAGATTTAAATAATTTAAAAACACGATGCAGCGTTAAACTGAGAAATGAAGGTTTCATTGATATCTTCTTCTGAAGTAACACAACTTCACAAAAGTGCATGACAGGGAATTATTTTACTGAATTATTTTTCATTTTGTTTAAATTAAATCATCAGTTCCTGTTTTCTTTTCCTTTAATGTGATGAACGTCTTTTGTGCAGAGATTTTGAAGACTGGAGGGAAACTGTTGCTTTTTTGAAAACCATGAATCATGCTGGCTTCATAATTAAAGATATATTATTACACAGTATTCTGAGTCTTCTGACCCCTTAAGAAAATATTAATCCACAAATCTGACTATTTGAAACTGCATTAAAAGTCATGGCTCTCTTTCACTTTTCCTTGCAGCACCAGGACCGGTTACTGACTTGAAAGTGACAATCATTGATCATAATGTGATGAAAGTGACCTGCAAACCTCCATACGATGGATTTAAGGGGCGTGAACAGATTTACAAAGCACGTCTCAGTAATGGTGTTAAAAAAGATAAAATGGCCTCATGTGAATTTGAATTCAGAGACCTGAGCTACTTGACGGAATACACTGTGGAGGTTTGTATCATCCTATTTATCAGGTTTATTAATGCTGTCTTCTCCATGTGGTTCATTTAATGTTCTAATCTTTATGAAATAATACTCTCTGTTTACAGGTGACGGCTTCCAATGGAGTTCTGGAGAGCCACCCCAGAACAGATAAACGTTCTACTCGCTGTACGTTTTCTTTATTTCACAATTTCAGTCACAATCATTTTTATTAACACATCACTAATGCATTAACACGCATCACACATCGGCACAGTTTACCTTTTCATGATTTTCTGCACTTTATAATGTTTTGGGTTTTGTTTTTACAGATAATGACAAAGCTGTCATTGGGTTTTTGGTCTTCCTCATCACTGTCACTTTCCTTGCGTTGCTTTTTGTGGTCTACAAGATTTACATTTTGAAACGCAGAAGGACACAGTAAGTGTCCTCCTACTCTTTATATGACATCTGTTTTTGGTCTACTGGCCACTTGGTATCTCGGCTTTGCATTGACTGATTCATTTCTCAACAATAATCTTTGCTTTTTCGTGCTGAGATTTCCATTGAACTTTTTACTATAGACGTATCATTCATGTTTATAAAGGGCATGGAAGGACATCCTTAATAATGTCTATTTTTTGTTAACTGTCATTTCTTTTGTCTTTGTAGTGACATGAATGAAAACATCAGGCTTATTTCACCAGCAAGTGAGTCAATTTTACATGTAAAGTTTTATTATTAATTTTCGGGATTCCAAATATTTTATACAATTATAAATTGCATGATTATTATTATATATACAATAATTATATTATTATATCATTGTGCAGTTCTACAAGTGAGACCTTCTGTAAGTATCACATCAAAAACTGTGGAATTTTGTCTCATTGGTCTCTCTGTTGTAGACGATGAAGAAAGCCTGATGTCCGTTGAACCGATTGCAGCTGGCGTCCTACTGGAGACCTACAAGAGGAAGTATGCAGATGAGGGAAGACTTTTCCTGGCTGAGTTTCAGGTAAATGATAGCTATAGTTATTGTCGGTGGTGACAGTAGTATTATAATAAGCAGTAAAAGCAGAAGATTTTTTAATAACATGATTTTTTTGTCTTTATTTATTCCTTACTTGTTGATTTTGCTTTTGATCACAGAGCATCCCCAGAATTTTTTCAAGATACACCATGAAGGAGGCAAAAAAGTCCTCCAACGCCTTCAAGAACCGCTACGTGGACATTTTGCCATGTGAGTCTTATGGACAAGATCTTAAAAGTTTATTTATTTTTAATCTTCCTTTTTAGGGGGGGATTGGGGGGGGGGGGTCTATTTTTGTTTTGTTTTTTTCTTTCTTTTTGTCGCTGAAAAGTTTTGGACAGTTGCTGTTGTTGAACGCTCACACAGACTCTGAGGGGATGCATTGTATTGGGGGAAGTAACCAACAAAAAGCAAATTTAACAGCTGGTTATGATATTTGGCAGTATTGATTTAGAGTTCAGTTGCTGTTGCAAACAAACTGTGTGATCAAACCAGAATTTCCTCTGCAAGTGTTTCCGGTTGCTGGTGCGTCAATTTTAATCTTTTTTTTTAATTCTCTTGATCTAGATGACTATAATCGTGTCCAACTCATGACAGGAAATGGAGAGGCTGGATGTGACTACATCAATGCCAGCTTCATAGATGTATGTAACACACACACACACACACACACACACACACTCACACACAAACTATTATCAATGTGGTATGTATATTAAAAACAATTATCAAACATCAATTTTATAGATCAGAAAACAAAATTACGCTTGAAAAATTGATTAAAGTCCTTTGAGACAAGATTGCAATGAAACTGTTTCAAGGCAAACTGCACATGACTACTGCAAATTCAAACTACAGAAACTAATGATAGAAATATATATGTCTTTGATAATACAATTCTATGATAACAAAACATTAACAATAATTATAAGTATTAAACAATACTGTAAGGTAAGTCGATGAAGACATTTAGTGCCAAAGCTCTGTCCACTTCTTTCGTGTTTTTGTAATCTTTTGTAATATCTGTTTTCTTCCACAGGGCTACAATGAACCCAAAAAGTACATTGCTGCTCAAGGTAAAGTTGTGTTGTGGCCTTCTTGACAAACGTGCTTCTCTAATTATTTCTGTATGCAGTACAGCACATGTAAGCTGTGTGGTTTGCAGGGCCAAAGGAAGAGACTATAGGCGACTTCTGGAGGATGATTTGGGAGCAGCAGTCCTCTATTATCGTCATGGTGACGCGCTGTGAAGAGGGAAACAGGGTGAGAAGTTTTGCTTGAACTGAAATGATTTGCATAGTTTTGCTGGAAGAGTTTTCAAACTGGCAAAATGACAGATCGTGAGACAAAAACCACTGACAAGAGACAAATACTGAATAAAAGTTATGAAATAGTAATAAGAGTAATGCATCAATGCAACGCTTTTATTCCCTTCCCACATCAGTTCACAGTGTAACAGACAATATTAAGACATTAAATATCAGGAAAAATACTACTAAACACAATCAGTTCTACAGTCAGTCAGTTCTGCTCTGTTTACACGTGTATGGAATAGGTCAACAGAGCAATTTGTGATTAAAATATGTGGTCAGAAATGGTAATGGGAAATCCACAGGACACTCTAAAGTTTTCGTCTTTACTGTTTGACTCACTTCATCCTTTCGACACATGCTGTATACTACTGCTAGCACCCATCAATTGCAATTTTTTTGTTTTCTCACTGTTAGTATGCTAATTACTCTGAAATTTCTCCTTATTTTCTGACTTCTTCCTTCGTTTCCAGATCAAGTGTGCACAGTACTGGCCGTCTCCAGACCGAGAGACAGAGATCTATGAGGAGTTTGTCGTGAAGTTGAACTCAGTGGACCGGTATCCAGATTACATCATCCGCCGCCTCAGCCTGATTAACGTGAGTCTTCATGAACACCTTGATAGAATTATAGAACAGACAATCTACCTAAGTATTCTCTGCAGGTCTCGCACACAGTATTTTAACTTGTACTTCTTCAAATGAAGTGCAAGCTAACTTCTCCATCCCGTCTCTACCGATACACATTATCTCATTGTGAATCTTTGCAGGCATTTAGACAGTCTGTGTGTGTTTTTGTATGACTGGGTTTTTGAGTTTTTGTGCATGTCTTTAGAAGAGGGAGAAGAACACAGAGAGGGAGGTGACTCATATCCAGTTCATGAGCTGGCCAGACCACGGTGTCCCAGGAGAGCCGCATCTCCTCCTGAAACTCAGGCGACGTGTCAACGCTTTCAAGAATTTTTTCAGTGGTCCCATTGTTGTTCACTGCAGGTATGTACAAGCAGTGATTCAGAATATCATCTGTTTACCTAAAGAGCATTTTTCTGTTCGCTGACACTTCCATTTAAATGGTATTGCTAGTTTAGTAATGTCGAATAGTCCAAAACATGTTGAATGAAAAGAAAGAAACCAGACAGGAGCAGTATTTCATGAATTCTTTTTAAAGTCGGGAATTGTTTTTATTTTTTTTAATTTTTTTTTTGCAAAATCTGTCAATTGGATTAACTAAAAGGAATTTAAACATTAGCTAACATGTAGAGCTAATATTAAGCCATTCCAACCTCTGAATAAAATCTTCAACCAAAGAAATGTGAATGGAAATATTTGCAACTTTTTTTGCAAAAGTACTCAAATGTTTTTTCTCAAATAAGACAAAACATTTTGTGTTTGAGGTATCAGGATCTGTCATGCAGGACTTCTCCAAAAGTCATTTTCTATGTGTCATGCAAATGCAAAAATAACTTGGAGGACAAATCTGAACATTAATATCACACAATTCATGTTTGTGACAGGATTAATATGGTAACAAGAGACATAAAAATTACATTAATCAAGTTTACCTTTTTCATCAATTTTACTTGACTGCGAGGTTGTTTAAGCCAGATCTACGTGATAATGCTGAATTTCCATTTAAATACATTTAGAAAAAGACTGCAAAACTCGCTTTATCTCAGTAACTGTTTAAATAAGCATTACATACTTATATTTACAATTAAAAAAATGAATAAACTTTAAAAGAAGCAGCTGAGCACTTATTTCTTTTTCTTTCTTTCTTTCTTTTGCAGTCGAACTGGGTCACTTGTCTTTTTTGTAGTAATGACAAAATCTTGATCAACTTTGTTGTACACATTGGTTCTGTTTGCCTGCTCTCCACATGTGACTTAAATGGCTTCTGGAGCAGTTTAACTTAAGACGAAAACAGCCAAGTTGATGACTAATCAGCCTATTTCTCCATCTGTTTCTATATTAATGCTCTTGTGACATTGTGTATGTCAGCAGAAAAGTCTCTTCACAAGCTGTCTTCCACTGTTTCCAGTGCGGGTGTTGGCAGGACCGGTACCTACATTAGCATCGATGCCATGATGGAGGGTCTGGAGGCGGAAGGCCGAGTGGACATCTATGGTTATGTCGTCAGACTCCGCAAACAGAGATGTCTCATGGTTCAAGTAGAGGTGAGCTGCCAGCGATGATCGTAATGGATGTACGGATGGATGGAAGGCTAGCAGTGTGTCTGTATATTATGCCACCCCTGAAAAAAAAGGACTGAAACTACAGAGAAAACTGAAATAATGACTGAGAAGGCTCAATTGTTAAAAAAGAGCAAAAAGATAAACTGACAGCATCTGATCCAACCTGGAAGAGAAAAAAACTGTTTCCATACAGTTCACTTGAAGTTGTACAAAGAAAAAAAAAAGTACTGAAGTTTCAGTATGCAAATTTGTAAATCACACAATGTGTAAAGAAATCATGTAATCAAATTTTATTTTATAAGCTGCTTGTGGAGCTCATTTGGCTGGCTCATACACAGCAGTGTGATATTCAGGGGTTGAAGTTCACAGTGCCCTCTAGTGATCAACAGAGGGAAGGACATTAAATGATTTTGCACACTTTGTGCATGAGCAGTGCATAATGCATGAGATTAATGTGTTAACATCCACATTTATTCAGCTGTATGCTCATTGAATGTAAAGCTAAGGTCTAATATACACATTACGGGAGCTTGTTGTTCTTGTGGGAATAAATAGCAACAACTCAAGAAGGAAATGCTCAAGATTTTGTTTGAAGTCAGGGATTAGCCTGAAACAAGCTGTAAATTGGAGTCTGAAGGAAATGGATGTAAGTCAACATTCAGTGTACTAAGACATATTTATTTGTCACTTTGCAGCCCCAGTACATATTGATTCATCAGGCCCTGCTGGAGCACAACCAGTTTGGAGAGACAGAGACCCCTCTGTCTGAGCTCCACAGCACACTGAGCACACTCAATCAGAATAGCTCTGATGATGGCAGCACCTTAATGGAGGAGGAGTTTAAGGTATGGGAATGTTATGTTTTCTTTTTGTTTTGTTATTTATTTATTTATCTGGTAAGGAAGGCACAGAGTTGAAAGCAAAATAGTGAATTGGCCATATAGTGGGCAGCATTAGGGATGAGGGAGATTCTCTTAAACATGAATCAAAGTCAACTGTATAAATGTATCAAAATAAAATCAGCATAGTTTTCATCATCAAGAGAAGGATGTCTCCTTCTAGTTTTCTTTTCCAGTTGTATTACTTGGGGAAAAATTTCATAACTCATTTGTTACTTAATCTTGAAATCACAAACAAAACCTTTGCAATTCAGAGACTTCCCGACTTTAAAAACTGGAGGACATTTAACGCGGGGATCACAGAGGAAAACAAAAAGAAGAATCGTTCCTCAGATGTCATCCCATGTGAGTACTGTGCACTGAACATGTGTCCGTGTCTGTGAGTGTGTGAGTGAATTTTGTTTATATTTACATTATATTTACATTTGAAAACAGCCCCAACATTATGGCTTGTACCTAAATGTCAAACATTCCACCGTCAGATGACTACAACCGGGTGTTGATAAAGCTAAATGAAGGATGCAGTCAAGACAGCGAGCCAGATGAGGACGACGAAGAAGAGTCATCAGACGAAGAGAATGAAGACGCCACTAAATACATCAATGCTTCTCACATAGATGTATGTTATTTTACGAACCCCTTTATTTTGATCTCATCCAGTTATTTCTACAAAACAGAAGAGTGTTTGGTGAATTGACACACATCTATCATTATTATTATGTATTTCTACTGAGTCTTCTACAGGTTGCGAATTGAACTTACCGGTATGCGTTATTGAATGTGTGAACTGCTGTTGCTATGTTTTATTGCATATACAGGGCTACTGGGGCCCACGCGCCTTCATCGTAGCACAAACTCCATTGGCAGACACCATGGCTGACTTCTGGATGATGGTCCATCAGAAAAAGGTGTCTACTATTGTCATGCTTTCCGAACAAAGCGATGGAGAAAAGGTAACTAAGCTACCAGGAATTTATAATGCGCAATAAAACTGTGTTTGGTGCAGAGTCAGAGAAATTCATGATTTTGTCTTTATCACCTTTTGCTAACAGGAGTCTGTGTACTGGGGCGACGACAAAAAGACATTTGGGGAGATTGAGGTGGAGCTGAAGAGCACTGACACTTCTTCAACTTACATCACCCGCAAAATGATGATCCACCACGTCAAGGTAACGTTACACCTGCGTCTTTTGTTACTGCAACAAATTTCTGCTTGGTTTCCTTATTTTAACACATCTTCCAGCGGCCTCACTGGTCAAACTGTTCCAAGATAACAACTCTTCTGTTAGCAGAGGAAAGAGAGTCGGCCGGTGAATCATTACCAGTTCTTGAAGTGGGAGGACGGCAAGCTGCCGGAAAAATCTCAAGACCTCACGGATATGATCAAGAACATTAAGGTCAACAGTGGCATCAAGAGCTCCCAAAGGATCACACCCATTCTGGTCCACTGCAAGTAAGACGACTCCACAGATAACCTCCTCTGTTCAGTGTATGAAACAAAGACGGATAATGCAAGACTTACAAAGCAGTCAGAATTCTCAGGCCCTCAGATGACTGACTGCAATCAAAGTTTTAAAGCTCACCCTGAAATAACAGTAGTTAAATCATTACCCAGAACATCCTAGTTAATTTCAGCGGTTCTTCTTCTTCTTTATCTTCTTCTTCTTGTTATTACACACACACACACACACACACACACACACACACACTTAGAATTTAGAGTGACAATAAGAGGCAGGCACACAAGCAGGATGCATGGAGCCTACACAGAATAGCTTTAAGTAAACCACGCTCTGGCGTTGAGAGGACAGTGTGAGCCACTACATCCCCAGTGTAATCCCACCTCAGCATTAAGAAGCAGCTGTCAGATTACCATGAGATTGATGGCGTGTGCAAATGCATGCTGAAGAGCTTATCGATAAAATCTTAAGACTTTGTTGCAATTTCCTATTTCTATGATCTCTTTCCTCAGAATGTCCCCTGCAGTCTTATACATTCATGATATGTTGGTATATTTGAGGATGAAATAGCTAAACTGGCTAAATTGTCAATTTTGCTGTCTCTAATCACCTTGTTAAGAGAAATTTCATGCAAGCCCCTTGTATATGTTACATGACCAAGTCCTCATTTCTGTATGTGAACTGTGTCTCCTCAGCAATGGTTCATTACGTTCGGGGATTTTCTGCGCTCTATGGAACTTGCTGGACAGTGCTGAGACTGAGAAGCTGGTGGATGTTTTCCAAGTGATCAAAACTTTGCGCAAGGAAAGACAGGGGATGCTCCTCAGCCTGGTAAGAAACAGTCAACAAAAAAACTCACAGTGCTCACAGCTTTGCTGCCTTAGACAGTAAAAGCTGGTAATGGTTTGTGTTTTGTTGTTGTTTGCAAATTTGAAGAAAGTATTATTTGCAATAATACAGAGTTTTGCCTCACTTCCCCATCTATGGTTCCAAAACCATAGCTTAGCATTTCCTGTTCAGGGTGCTCAGTAGTTTCTGCAATTGATGATTGGACAAACAATCTGAAAGGGTATTTCTGACTATTTTCAGCTGTAAATGTATGCTTTAATATATATTTACAATGTGACAAACAATCTGTTCACCAAAATGTCAAGAGGTAGAAAGAGCGCTTCAAATTTGTACTCTAACAGTGACTACTTGAATTATGTCCAGTTATCATTGAAATATTGCTTAAAAAACACTTGTAGACATAAAACGCTCTCTTCTCAAAAACTACTCAGAGAATTTGTTACTTTTTAACCATTGGGTTTTTAAATGTAATATCAGGCTTCAGATTAAATTCACAAAGTTTATATTCAAAATATCTTTAAAAAAAAAAAGTGACTTAATCACAATAATTTGCGCTGTAGCATGTCCTCGCTCAGGATTATATATTATTTGTTTTCCTGCAATGAGAGCCTAAATAACGATTTTGTTTTTCTGATCTCCCCGTGTTTTTAACAGGAGCACTACCAGTTCCTGTACAAAGCTCTGGAGGACGTCTTCCCTCACGTGAACGGGGAGGTGAAGCCAGTGCAGGCCTCTGCTGTTGACTCCGTCCAGCTGGTCAGTGAAACCAAGACAGCAGCGGAGCAGCCGGCCGGCACCGCCAGCCCTGACCAGCAGGTGGCAGCAGCAGAAAGCCCTCCTGTGGTGGTGGATGGAGAGAAGGAGGACAAAGGAGAGGAGCCAGAAGAGGTGTCCAGTGCAGTGCAGGAGAAAAAGTCAGCGGGGGAAGCCAGCAATGGTCCCACTGTCACTGTGGAGGTGTGACCGGGATGGCCAGAGTTCCTCACCTACCGGGAAATAAGCGCTTCATCTGAATGCTTTTTAAAAGTTACTTTATGAATGTATAAATAAATGTTGTGAAGCTTTTACAGAAGTGTTTTAGTCGCTTTTCTTTTTCCAGAATTTGGTCAAATAACTGATGCTATCTTCAGATAATATGATTTAAATTAAGTTATGACTATTTGAGTGGAAAATGTATGGGAATGCAAATGTTGTCTGTCTATTTTAATAGAATTGCTGTCATCAAACTAGGGATCTTGGATTGACTGTAATGTTCCTTTTGTTTTCCTCTGTGATGTTCAACAAAATTCCAGTACAGTGTGTTTTATACTGGTCTTCATGGTGATGAGCTGCTTTGATCATGAAATGAATAAAAGCTTCAGGATACATTTACACATATAAATATATTGGTCCAAAACGTGTTCACACTGTACCTTTTTTCAATAAAGAGACTTACAAACAGATTTGCATTTTTGCACAGTCCTTGCATATTGACACCAGCCCTCATAGTATTTTGGAGAACAGTTTCAGATTTTTTTTTTGTGTTTATCTTACCTTTACATTTAACTGATGCCTGTTTAGTTGTAAATATTTCAATGTATTTAAAGCAAAGTGTTGAAGAGTGTGTTTTTAGATTCACTTAATATTTTATTGCAAAGTCAGTCATAATAAATGAAAGCACAGGTGGAAAAGCAATGCCCTTAACATTAATCCTTAATGTACATAAAATGTCTGGGTGGAGGGTCTAATATAAGGGAGCTGCCAAGTACATTTTTGTGCGTATAACTCTCACATGAAAGTCATACTGTCTCCACAAACAATGAAATAAACAGTACTGAAATCAATTTTTTTTTTAAAACAAACATGAAATAATTTTATGTATCACTCACAGCCTGGACATTTACTCCCATAAATATGACATTTCACAATAAGCAGTTTGTTAAAGGCAGGTACAAAATGTAAGACACAGAAAATGTCAGTATCTTTCTGTCACTTCATCTTAAACAACCGGTAAAATTTCTATTAGCAAAACACCATAATCAGACAATTAAAATGCTCAGCAGGTTCATTGTTTAAATTAAAAAAAGAAAAAAAAAATACCGAAAATACAATAAAAATGTGATTAAACAAAATCGTACATTCTATGCATAAAAAACATGAAATTTACTTACAATCTCTGCTGTACAACTTTTCAGTGTATTGAACTGAGGGTTTCCAGATGTCTGTTGATGAAACGGTTCAGCCACACACAAACACACACACACACACACACACACACACACACACACACACACACACACACACACACACACACACTGTTTGTGTAGACAAAAAAAAAATCAAAGGTATCTTTAAATCTCTGTTGCTTGTGACTCAATAAATTATTGAGGAGTTTAAATAGTTCAGGGAATTCTACGAGACTCTGAATGATTGAATGCTGTTGAAATCTTGGTGATAAATGAGGAATTATATTAATTATACATTAATGCATTACAGTTTTCATACTCATGTACCATCAGTATAAACTGTCGAAAAAGATATTTTAATGCAAACCAAAAGTCAATTTTAGACACAGAAAATACAAAGTTAAAATCAAAGTGCTATCCTTCATCACCACCTTCAGCATCAGTACACAGCAAGGCTGCTTTGCAGTAGAAATGCTTTTAAAAACTAATAACTTTTACATTAAATACTGTACCCTACTGCATCAAAATATTTTCGCTCTTTGTAATGATTCATTGTGTGAACGGTTTACTAAAAGCAAATCAAAAGCCAAAGTTACCACCTTGTGTCACCAATAAAATTCCCTGTCCAAGTCCAGTGACTTTTCTGTGTGAAGTTTGCAAGTTCCCCCTCTGCATGCTTGTCTTTTCTTCATGTACACCAATCTCCTGGAGTAGTTCAAAGACATGACAACCTTGTGTGCGTGCATATTTAATTGTCTGTCTCTGTCGTTACCCCGCCACGGACAGGTGGTCTTTCCTGAGGACACCCCAACCTTCACCCATTGTTGTCTCGGTCAGGCTTCAGCTCTTTCAGCCCCCACAGCAATGCCTCCAGTAGAGAAGACGAACTGACAGAAGGACTGAACACTGAATTTTGCTACAATTAAAAGGGAGTGGAAAAGTAGAGCCACGTCACACAAACATTGAGAGAATAAACACACGCCTGTCAAAATAAACTCTGAACCTCAAGTAAGTAAATAACCACTGCTGGATTCACCATCCACCCGGGCTTCGCTGAAGCTTTGCATTGTGCAGAGTAACGGGACGTCGACGGAGTGAAATGGAACCAGAGTAACAGCGACTGATAGTGATTGGGTTCACCTCCTATTCAAGGCAAAATCTGAGCAGCCTTTTTGATATGTTCCCATAAGTCAAAGGTTTCTTTTCACAGTATCTCTTTTTCATGAGTGATTATCACTGCACACCACTTCAAGGCACAGCGATGTCTTTCCTGCTGCATGTTCAGGACCAGCAGTGGAGATCAGAAGAGTGGACTGTCTCGTTGCATCAGCGCCAGCTGCTTCTGCTTCAGCTGATCTGAAGTTCCTTTAATCAAACTTGAACTCTTTGCACCATCTTGCCACAACAAATCCAACCTTCAGCTGCGTCACTTCAGATATTCTGGAATTTCCAGGAGATGTAACAACTCAACAACGAGCCCCGGCACCCAGCGTGCGCTGAATGCACGGTGAGCCATTACACCCGAGTCCTGTTGCTCCTCTGCGCTGCAGTTTTCATGAGTTCTGTCTGGCGGTGGCTGGCCGGACCTTGGCAGGCTCAGTTGAAGTCTTGGCGTTGTTGCTTTGAGCTTTGGCAGTCTCCGGGCGTGTTTTTGACTCTTTCTTGGGTGGCGGAAGTGTGACCGGTTCCCAGAGGAAGAACTCGTGCAGGAGTGTGTTGACTGCCTCGGGGCACTCCATCATAATCATGTGACTTCCGTCCTCCAAGACTTTCAGGAACGCCATCAAGAGGATCTGGGCAAAGAATAAACATGAAATGAAACCCCTTCAGGAGGTTTTTTTGTTGACAGTTGAACCATAAACATGTTGGACACCTTTGAAAATCTACTTTGGTTAGTTAATTAGTTCAGTCGTTTCTATTACCTTCTGCATTGCACTGTTTATTAGCAGTGACATATAACCAAAACAAACAAGTAACAAAACATGGAAAACTAACTGAAAGACTCTTAGGTGTGCCATTGGGAATATGAAAGCAACTGTAAAATAGTACTTTAATTCATTCTAACTGTGAAAACATATAAGTGTCTTTAATGATTTTCTTACTCACAGTTTTTTAAATCAAGGTAGGGAGAGTTCTTGAAAAATACTCAGTTGAAGACTTTGCACTCTTTGATTCAGTTGTATTTGTTATCCAAACACAAATTAAGCTTATGTTACGTCCAGTGACTACATTTTCCAATTGAAATTCTGTTTTAATTTATAATTAGATCAATCATGACAACAATGGAGGTTTCCTGTAGGTAGAGGAAGATCGAGCAAGTTACAGCAGTTATTTTTTTAAGATTTTTATAGTGCTGTCAATTTTAATTGCGATTAATCCATTGAGGTCTGCCAATTGGGACAAAGAAAAGAACTAGAGGATAATAGTGTTTTTTCCTGACATTGGGACTGATTTATGAGGATTAGATTCTTCGTGGCAATTAATCTCAACTTTAAAAAAGTTAATTGTTGACAGTTGTCCATGAATTAATCATGATTAATTGCGATCAATGCGATTAAATTGCGATTAAAACTGACAGCACTAGATTTTTAACATCATTGTCAACTGATGGAAACATTTTTGCATCTACTTCACATGATTTCAATAAACACTCTGCTCATAATCTCCTAAATCTCTTCCTATTGAACTTTATGTTGAGGGTCAACATTACATTTGTCCCCAGAAAAAAAAACAAAAAAACTTTACTTCATGGCACTATATAACAGTTTGGCAGTTCACCCACCTCTGCCATGCGCTGGTCCTCCTCAACGGGGACAAACTTGTCGTGCATGCCATGAACCAGCAGGACGGGAACCGTGAGCTCGGCATGGTAAACCTCGTCGCCCTCAGGCCAGTACTGCCCGCTCATCATGGCGCGCAACACAAACGACGACACGTTGAAGGCATTGTTTTCTTTCAGGAGCTGTTTCTCCTTGGCGCCCTGTCGAGCGAAGCCGGCCCTATAAGGGACAGTGTGAAGAAAATTTATCAGAGTTACAAATGGCTTCAGAAAGAGAGAGAAAAAAAAAACACTCTGGCAATATTAATATTTTAACTAAACAATAGGAGAGACCACACAGTTGTTAGTTATTGAAGAGGTATCGATTTACTCACTTCAGAAAGCTCCAGGCGAGTAGCGGTGAGAGGCAGTGGAGCACACAGGTAGGCAGGTTGAAGATGGAGCAGAGGCTCGGCTCCAGAGCTGTCGGACCACCGCCGTTAATCATCACCATCTTGTGAATCTGTTCTGGAAACTCATGAGCCAAGAATGTACAGAACGACACACTAGACAAGAAGAAAAAGAGGAATGGTTACAAGATACACCGAAATAAATAAGGTCGTCACGTTGGCTGAATTATAATAATCATGTATAGTCTTTGGATTTGAGAACATTTCTGTGTGAAGTTTACGAGCTCTCTGTGTTTGCAACAGTTTTCACCCCGATTTCTTGTCACAGTCCAAAAAACATGCATTTAAAGTTAATTGGTGGCTCCAAATTCCCTGTGGGTGTGAATGTACGATGTTGTACCCATCACGTCCCACCACACCAGAGTGAGACAAAACAGCAGAGAAGGTGGATGGGTATGCTGCTGTAGCCGGCTCTCAGACTGAATTTCTTCATGCTATATAGTAAGCCAAAATCCAAAGGAACTCCTCCAGATTTTTCAAAAATTGTTGAAAAATTTACAATCAACTGAGGAAAGAGACGTTTTTGTCTCTAAATTATTTATGGACTTGATATTTCAACACTCAACCAGTTGGTGAAACACCAACTTTTTTCAATGTCCCAAAGTTTTGATGTTCAGCTGATATGAAACGTGTGATATTGCATATCGTATAAATAATATATAATAATAAATGTTTTAGGTTTTTGCACCACCAAGTTGAATCAGGGAAAAACATGAACAAATGAAATGAAGAGGTTTATTCATCTCATTAAAAATAACACTAAGGATGTCGACCTCGCCTGTATTGTCTTTTCTTAGGTGGTTGATAAAATTTAGTTTGTCTTAACATTCTTTTTGACGGTACTTCACTATTCTGTGTCTGCTGAGAAATTAGGTTTATGTCTTTGCACATTTTGCTTTGTAAAATATTTTTGAAAAATTGCTTGCAATAACATCTTAAATTGTTTCACAGAGCTTTTAGACCAGAGTGATCTGCAGAGGTTCTGCTGTGTTTTGTGTGAATGCCGTGCTCTTAAATTTACCCATAAGAATGTCCTATGAGGATATTCCTCTTCCGAGCGTATCTCTTGAAGATGATTCTCATGTCCTCGGCGAGAGCATAGAAGGTATATGCTGCAGAAATCTGTGGTGCCGAGCTTGCTCCGTGACCGGCCAGGTCAGGGGCGATCACTTCATAGCCGAGCCGTGAAAAGAAGTCCAACTGGTTCCCCCAGATGTCCAGCGAGCCTCCCACGCCGTGGATGAAGAACAGAGCCACGTCTGCATGAGTCCCTTTGCAGGTCGATATCTTCCTCTCACAGTCGATCACCACGGTGCGCTTGGGTTTCCGCCTGCGTTTTCTGGGTTGCTGTGACTGGTCGACCTGTCCGGCGGCAGGCGCCTCTCCTGCTGCTGCCGCCGTTTCAGACGCCCCGTTGTTTCCAGCTGTGACTGAGTCCGACCTGGACTCGGGGAGGCTGACAGGAGGTGAAGACTTATTACAGTCTGTCAATTCAACCTCTACAGTGCTGTTGGGTTCAGTCTCTCCATTCTGACAGGTTTTTATTTCCGCACTCGCCCTGTCACCCAGGTTCTCGATGAACAGCTGTCCATTTCGGTAAACCGTGATCTTTCGCTTGCAGCTCACCACCCCGCCTTGCCCACTGGGCTCCTCCACTACCGCCCGGTCAGGGATGATGTGTCGAACCCTCAGGACACGGCCTGGTTTCACCTCCACAAACTCGTAGCCATCGGCCGGCTCTGAAGTCTCCACAGGGACCACGACGTTGGCCGATTTCGAGGTGAGGCAGCAGAGCAAGCCTTCCAGAAAACTGGTCAGCATGGCTGCCAGTCTGGTGGGGAAAAAGTAACAATGGAAGGTATTAAATTAAGACACCGGAAAAGGAATACAAAAATCTAGAATTGAAATTAAATAAATAAATATATAATGTTGAATGTAATATATGAATGTAATATACACACACACACACACACACACACACACACACACACACACACACACACACACACATATATATATATATATATATATATATATATATATACATATATATATATATGTTGAATCTTGAATCTGCTTGAATTTTCTTCTTCAGAAAATACTGTTTTGCTAGAGTTATTTTTCTAATCTGCAATATATATATATGTATGTATGTATATATATATATATATATATATATATATATATATATATATATATATATATATATATATATATATATATATATATATATATATATATATATACATATATATATATATTGCAGATTAGAAAAATAACTCTAGCAAAACAGTATTTTCTGAAGAAGATTCAAGTGTGAATGTTGGAGCTGAAAAAAAAATCCAACCTGTAACACTGACAAAGTTAGAGATGAAGTTTAAGGACTACAAGTTTTAAAAAGTCAAAGGACTAGTGGAAAATCAAGGTTAAAGCACATGAGAATAGTGGAAATGTGAAAAGACAACTCTTTCAGTGATGTCACTACGACACACACATGCACACACACACACACACACACACACACACACACACACACACACACACACACATTCGACATGATTTGTGAGCATTTTGGAGCATATGAGCAAAAGTGTGTATGATATTCAGTGTGAAGTCAGTAGGCCTGGTCACACATGCATGAAGCAAACTTGTACTCTAGCCACAAGTCTGTAATATTTGATGTGATTTTAAAAATATTTGTCAGAACAATCAAAGTAAACATGAAGTTGTACAATATAAACGAGAGGCAGTGGGTCACATGGAGTGAGGCTGTACTAGTGTTGCTTTAATCTAGATACAGGAGAGATCAACAAAAACACTTGCTAACAATCCAATGCATTCTTAAATTACTAAACCTGAATAATCTGAGATGTGCTGCTGGACTGTGAATTCTTCAGATATTATTTCTCCATACACCCATGAAGTAAAACTGTGCTGAAAAATATTTTTACCAATAATTTACACAAATTGTGAACCTTAAGTCAAAGCAAAACTAACAACAACTCACAAAAAAAATAACATTTAACTTAGATACTATTTAGACTATCAGAACTGTTAAACTAAAAGAAAATTAAATAATAATACAGTATTACCTTTAGTTTTAACATATGTTGAACTGTTCTACATAAAACAGTTTTAGATTGTAAACTTTACATTTAAATTTTAAAGAACACAATGGATAAAATTTAAATTTTGAATGTTTATATAGCTCAGAGGTTGAACATTCCCTCAGACAGACAAATATTTTAAAGAAACACTGACACTCAGTTTAACAATATAATATTTTGCATATTTCCTGTATCAGTGATTTGTGTGTGAATGTTTACTATGAAACTATTTTAATACTGATCATTATAAAAACCTGTGTTATAACTGCAGTTACTTTAAAAACATGAAAACAAATAACTTATCAGTTTGATATTATTGTATGTCAGCATTCGAACCAAAAACTGTTTGATTATTACTTTATTATAGTTTGATTTTTTTTTTTTATCACAGTAATATTAACAAAATTCATGCCAAATGAAACTCTGGGAACCTGCATTTGCATTCTTTATTGAAAAAGCACACAAGTTCCCGCACATTTTACAATCTTCCATCTGATTGTAACTGTCTGTCAGATGTAACTGAGCAGCATCTTCCCTCAGTGCGGCCTTTGGGGGTAAAAATAGACACGGACTGTAATAGCTCTCTGAGTTAAAGCTGTCCGCCATGTGATCACTCTGCTGCTGTATCGCCAGTCAAAGCCACTAAACGGTTAACCGGGTATGGTTGAGTGAGTGCCTTGAAGGAATGATATCAGTGAATAATAAGTTTTTTTGTTGTTGTTGTTTTTTTTTGTTTTTTTTGGGGTATGAAATGTATCCATCAGATTAATTCACAAATGCTGCATTGAGGATTTAAGGTTGGTTTACAACCAACCGTTTGCTCTTGTGAACTCTAAACTTCTATGTTTTGAAAATTCCTCTCAGCAATTCAAAAAATAAACAACACAGGGAAAGCTGATCGTATACAGTCGCACAGGTACAGTAAACAGTGTCAGTTGTCAGTTGATTATCAGCCATGGCAACCACGCAGCAGCCAAGACAGGTCTGCATGTCTCTCTGCTGGTGGCATTATACAACCTTCCTGTCACTCCCCTCCTTGCAAGAGGGGATTATGCACTCCGTGTGTCAGTCTAAGTCCACACAACACAATCTGTCCTCCTCCTCTCCATGAAGCTGGTGACACTGTGCGGCGAGAGTTTCATCCTCCATGTAATGCGTTGCATATTCATCCAAACTACCACTGATCAGTTAATGTTTTCATCCCAGCAATTGTGAACACTGAATGTAACACTGCATTCCTGCTTCGGTGGCTATTTTGTGTCTTTTTGCTCATGTTTGCATCTCCTGTGTCAACAAAGTAGGGTCATAGTGTGCTCTGTGTAGTGATATATTAGATTTATATATTGGTGGGGGTGACAACTTTACCGCTTACCAACTATCTCTCAACAAAATGTACACACACACACACACACACACACACACACACACACACACACACACACACACAAATTCTAAAAGTAACATTTTTATCTTTCCCCTCAAGAAATCATCATTGGACTCTGGACTCAAATAGAGACAATAATGGATTGAGACAAACTTTTGTTTAGAGTTTCTTCCTTCAGTGTAATTTGGCTTTAATATGTATGCAGTAGATTATCTATTCAAACAAACTGAAGACAGTTTCACCGTTTTCAGCAAACACTGAGTTCTGTGTTAATCACAATGAGAATAACTGTACCGTTCAAAGAATCAAGAGAACGTTAGCATTTCTCACATTCTTTTCAAGAATGTGATGAAGAATATGAACTATAACAGAGAAAATTGAAACTAAGGGATAATGGAGTTATGAAGTGTGTGTGTCCATGCGTGGTGTGTGGCACTTTGGGCTAGATGCTGTGTTTTCATTTTGTTTTATTTTCTTTGCAAATACTTTCTAAGAACCTGAATCATGTGCAGAACAATTCAATTTAATGTTCAAATGTCAATTTTTATGTGAAACACAAATCATTCAATATTCTGAACACATTATTCAAGAACATTTCTATAGAGAAGCAATTAGGATCCATGCTACAAAATAAATCTCTTTCAAATGTAAATAAAAAAAAAACGCAAACTTTAAAAGTCTGTTTTGATTGTGTTGAGCGAAAAGAAATTCGCTATCAGAACAAGAGTGAAGTGCTTTTGATGAAAACAATGAATACTGCCTACTTATCACATTAAATGTGTGCATGTTAGGTGATGGTTTCATATTAAATGTAACTCAATGTGCCAGAAAAACTTTATAAAAGCCACACAATAGTGTAGCTGAGCCACAGAGCCTTTCTGTCCAGAGTTTGTTTTCCCTGTGCGTGGGCTTTCTGAACATACACGATAAACTGGTATAATTGGTGTCTTCAAACTGTCTGTCAGTGTGACTTTCTGTGTAGAAAACACCCTGCCTTCACCCACGGTCAGCAGCAACCGGCTTCAGAGCCTCACGACCCTAAGTTGTACTGAGAGGCTGCATAGATGCATGAAACTTTATGAATATGTGGGGTAAGTATTAATGTTTTTTCTAATATATACAATAGATAGATAGATAGATAGATAGATAGATAGATAGATAGATAGATAGATAGACCTGTAAGAGCCTGCCCACCACTGCCACTATATGTTCTAAATGTTTACCAGACTAACACTGGTGTTTAAGGCACTCACTACACCTGTTTACTACATAGGGTGAAAAGCCTCTTCAGCTGACCACTCCTCAAACATGTTCTGCAAACTTAACTGGTCAATTCATGATCAGTGCTCAGATCAAACTTCAAATAAAAGAGAAAGCATTTACCAGGTACACATTTTGTAACTCTGAACATTTATGTCCTTCTTGATTGTGTTTTCATTCAGAAATATGAGTAACCACTTATGTCTTGGATTTACAAGTAGTTATTTTACTATTTAGACATGTTAGAAACAAGCATTGTCAAGACTGGAGTCTGGAAAATAGTAGAGACTATTCAAAAGGTCTACAACCTCAAAATTATGTTAAGTGTCTTATCTCCTTCACTTTTGTGAAGATTAAGTGAGAAAATGATCTTTTTCCTCTTTTTTTCTACTATATTTTAAAACATACTACATTTTCCTCTATATGAGTCTGTCTAAAGCTATTACCAATTGCTCTACAGGCACACATTTCATTACAGCTTGCTGTCACATTTGAACTGCTGTGTTTAGAAAAACCCAATCATTTGTTTGCTTGATTTTGTGAGTTTGAAGTAAATTTCATGAAAAAGGTATTCATCTTGAGAGATTTGAGAAAGCTCCGTGTTAAAAAAATGTAGTCAAACATTATTTAGGAAACATATTTCGGTAATTTGTTGTGTTTTGATAAATGCATAAGGGTGCCCATTAGATAAAAAGTCAAGCAAGAAGGAGAATTATTGTTTTCAAGACAAAATAAAACAGGATGAAGCCAAAAGCAGTGGTTATGTTGTTGACTTTGGTTGGCAGATTCTTATCTGTAATCAACAGTGTGGCCCTACAAATCTATTTTAACGTCTACCTATATTTAAAAAAATAAATAAAGCCTAATGTCAGTTACTTAAACAACATTCAACAACATGTTTGCATCGCATGATTGGCTATGGAATGACTTAAATACTATAAAAACAACAACAAAAAGAACAACAAATGAGTACAGACAGAAACAACAGTAAAGCAAAATGCCTACCTTTGACTGTATTTAGCAGAAATCCCGCTTATATGCTCAAACGGATGTAGTTTTGCTGTGAAGCATGGAGGAAAGAGCGCTATAATCTTTTGCAGCCAATCCAATAATCTAATTTATCTGGATTTTGCTGTCCTTCGCCTTCGCGTGGCGGCTCCTATGGTCCCGCTGACAGAAGATATTTACACGGGTCAGAGATGGATAGAAATATCTGACCACTGCAGCTCTCCACCTCCATGCTGGGATGTGTGGGGTCGGCGCTTGGACAAGCAGAAACGCACCGTGGAACTCCGGCTGTAAACTGGATTATAATCCATTCACGTGGGGTGTAAGGAAAACTTCCAGTGGCTGTGTGTGTGAAGAGCTGCCCCCTATGTGGCAGGAGAACACACAGTAGAGGCAGTTACAAGAAGACACCAGCTTCCTCATAGTGAAAATAAACAAGCAAGTAAATAAATAAATAAAAAATACATAAATTGTGAAGTGTGCAAAAATGTAGGTAACAAATTAAAAGGTCTAAGGACATAAACTTTAAAGCAGTTTATATCTCATTTAAAAAAACAACAAAGCTAATCTTGGACATGTGCATCTTTAATTGCCACTCCAGAAGTCTCCTGGAGGACCTCAGAGAGCTTTACACAGTAGCAGCAGGAAAAGTCTGGGGTCACCACCATCCTGTAGCGGAGCCAGAGTGGGGGCAAGGGGGCGGTCGCTCCATAAGGTCATAGGGCCCCGTTTCATGTGATGTGTTCACATTTACTCGTAAATAAATTCTTATAATAAAATGTGCAGTGTGTGCGAGATTGTGGGCTCCAATTTGCCAATTCTTACATTACGACTGTCCATGAATGCATCAGAGCTGTAAGCCAGCGCTGATTGGCTGTGCGGCATTAACGAGTTTTTTTCTTTTGCAATTGATCTGAACTCTTTCGAGGGAAGTTAAACAGTATGCTAAACACTATGCTAGCCGCTAGCGGTACTACCCAAAACCTAACAGAGCCATTGGTGAGTCAGTGAAACCTTCAAAAATATTATCTTTATCAGAATGCTGTGGTCTTAAACACCTGGCTATTTGAATGTGCCTTGTGTTGCTCTCAACTATAAGAGATCGCGAAGTCTATTTTTTTTTTCCTAATATACGTGAATTCCAAAAGACATAGATAGCTGTGTCTCTATCTGAATAGATTGTGTAATTTTAGACCAGCTGTGTTCATTTTATATTTAAGCTGTATCAAAGATTGTACAGATTTAGCCCGTGAGTTTTTAATCTGATTTTTCAGCACCATGGACAGCGGACGCTCTGAGATTGACACGTATCAAAAGGGCCCGTCCAGAATGCTCCTCCCCCTCTGTACTGAGACCCATGCTCCGCCTTTGCCACCATCCAAGACCTCCAAATTTGATCTACTTTCCCAACAATCCCACAACTTTTTTTGAGATTACTTTTTAAATTTTGATAATAAAAAAAAGCCCTGGTCACAACAAGAAAAAAAGAAAAAAACAAATTTCCTGTTTTTATTAAAACACAATTTCAGAACAGAATTTGTAACTGGAAAGAATACAAAATTATTGAATATTATTCATTTCGAAACTATAAGTGTAACAGGAGAGTTGCAGATCATCTTATCCCATATATTCCATGACACTGTCATCTAAAAAGCAAGTGACATGCACAAGAAGAGGGATGACTACATGTAAAGATCAGCTCGAAGTGTATACATACAGCACACCAAGTTTCCCACAGAAACGTTTATTAGGTGACAGATTTTGCTAAAAGGTGGACTGGGAAATGGTGTTTATACCTCTGTGCCAGTCTGTTTGACTTGTAATTGTTGTGAAATTGGAATTATGATTACTGATGGACACTGCCAGAACACTAACTCATACAACACCTTTTCTTATTAAAGACTGACAAAGAAGTAGACTGTCGTTACTTTATAAAACGTAACTGAGTAGTTGTTACTTGTATGTCTTTTGGTATTTTGCTTGTCTCTTAACAGGATAACGACACAATATCCTTTTTTTGAGTTGCTAGTTTGAGTGCCTTCATAGCCTTCGCTGTTCTGTGCTGTACTCGGATTATGTTGTCGTTACACTTTGCTGGGTGAGAGATGTGATGCTCGCAGAGTATGTTCATGCAGTTGGGTCTGCTCGTGTTTTTCATAATGAAGCGCCTAGTGAGTGTTTTAGGGCGGGGCTAAACGGTGTTGTGTTTTTTGATTGGGTTTTAGATGTAGCTACCACCACGTGGGAGCACGGCTGAGCCAATCAGCGCGCTCGGGGCGTGGCCAAGGAAGCATCGCTGCCTCATATTCACCATGCTAAGTCCAGTGTAACTAGCCTTCAGAACTCATGCTTCCACTACGCCGCGTTTCATTTCACCGGCGTAGCGTCGTGTTTTACACGGACACTAAGATATAACATGGAAACGGCGTCGTGTGTGTGAACCGTGTTCTCCGAGAGGACCCGATAAGGACAGCTGTCACTGTGAAGCACCCAGAGAGCTAGCTCGGCCGTCACCACAGCACAGCCCACACCGAGTGAAGCCCACGAGCCGGCGTCTCGACGTTTCCCCTCGCCGTCATGGAGAAGGTACGACTCCTGTACTCCGATTACTACCGTCAGCCACACCTCAGTTATCGGTGGGGGCACGTTCGGAGCAGCCGGGCGGTAGCAGTTAGCTTGCCATTAGCCACACCTGCTCCTCCTGTTGGGGGAGTCATTTACCGAGGCCGAGCCGGCATCGAGGTCCCCCCTGGGCTGCTCATCTCCGTCCGGCTTGTTTGAAAGTGCTAGGCTTGCCCGTTGAAACGTCCGGGGGGGGGGGGGGGGGGGGGGGGGGGTTGGTGTTGAGGTTACAGGCCCGTTAGCCTGAATGGGTGGCTCAGATGAGGAAACGCCCAATACCCAGGTTCGATATATCTGCTGTCCAGTCATCTCTGCAGGGACTCTCTAAACCTCTTCTCTCATATCTGCACATGCCACCCGATCATTTGTAATGTTCCTACTGTGTAACTCCACTGTAAAAACCTTGTAATAAGGGCGCTTTAAAATGTAAATGAAGCACACGCCATCTGAACCTGTTATTTCATTAAAAATAGCACATTTATTACCCATCAACTCAAGATTTGATTGCATTTAGAATATACAGGTGGAATTTTGCATTCGATACCAGCAAAATGTTTCAGCAGAGGTTGGTCAGAGGTGTGTCCTCTGGTTGTGGATCATCTCTCCTTTGTGATATTGTAATAGTTGAAAAATTATATGTTTTTCATTCAAGCTTGATGCTAGATTTGATCTAATTTGCCAGTTGTTTTGAGTAAATGGCATGGCTGCCATGCTCACAGGTCAATTTGACACCTGCTGTCTTTCACTAAGAAGTGACATTGTTATAGAATTTGATTCCTGACCATCCTTCTGAAGGAAACCAGGCATCGACTGGCTGAATGTAGTTACTGCTTAAAAAAATGACTAAATTACTGAAAAATATTTATGATCACTAATCCAAGGCAGTTTGCTGTGGTCTTTGTTTGGAGCAAAATAAAAACACTTTAGAAAGTGGAATTACATAATTTGATGAACACAGGAAGGAACATTCTCCTGTGGCGCTCTCTACTGCATTTTGAGTCTCTTACTGAAGGTGCTCATTCTGTTGACCAGTAAATTATGGACAGGGTGGGAACATAGTGCTCTGATGGATCTCAATTTGCAACGTATCTTCCACTCTGGGTCCACACGTACAGAGTCTAAAGGATCTATTGAGCCTGTTGGTGTCAGCCAACTTATCTGCTGCACCAAAATACCCCAACGAGCAAATGTGTAAAGCATTATGTTTGCCACCACAGGTGCAAAGAAGACCTTCAGCATTGTATGTCAAATGTTGAAGGAGCACCTCAGAAAATAGAGATGGCTTTGGCCCTTCCGGTGGAGGGTGTCGGTTTTCTTTGCCCATTCTAGTTTCTAGTCAATATTCACTCTCAGATATTTATACTCCACAATGTCCACACTGCCCCCTTGGATGGAAATGGGAGACAGGCACAGGTTCCTCCCCAGGTCCACCAGCAGCTCCTTGGTGTTTATCACATTAAGCTGCAGATGTTTCTGTTCAGGCCATGTGACAAGATTCTTAACAGTTGGTATGTATTTGGTTTCACCCCCTCAGATACACTTTAGTCCAAAATTATTCATACCCCAGGAAAGTTTTAGGTTTATTCAACCATAAAGGTTTTGTTAGACAAGGAAAACATAGATGTCTCCCAAAAGCTAAGGTGATGTACACAAGGCATTTTTGTGGAATAGGAAAAGCTTTTATTTACATTTCAGAAAAACATGTCATGTCCAAAATGATTCATACCTTTTAAAAACTGTCACGATCTATAGTAAAGCATTCCAAATAGTCCAAGCTGTTCTAAAGCATCTTAATTACTCTGATTCACTGAGAACAGTTGTTTTAATCAACTCAACTCATGAAAACCAGCAGCTCTCTCTGGTGTGTTTGTGGACAGTTATCACTATGGCACAGGAGCTCGCCGAGCACTTGCAGCTGCACATTGCGGCTCACAAGTTAGGAGAGGCTTATGAAACCATATCTAAATGTTTTCAAGTTCCACTGGCTGCAGTGCAAATAATTATTTGAAAAAATACAAGTCGAGAAAAATCTCGGAGGATGTGGTCGGAAGCTGAAAATGACACCTATGCTGGCCAGGAGTAAAGTGAGAGAGGTACAAGAGAAACCAAGGATCACCACCAAAGCCATCTTGGGGAATCTTGGCTCTGCTAGTGGCGAGATCTCAAGGTTCAACTGCTAGTTCTACGGATGCAGACCAAGAAGGATGCCACTTCTCCAGAGAAGACACACAAAGCCTCACTTGGCCTCTGGAAATGCTCATCTGGGCAAAGAAGTCTCCTGATCTTCTGCTTCTGTTTTCTGTACAGTTGAAATTTGATTTGTCCATCCTTTGGTGCCAAAAACAGGAGAATCCTTCAATCCGAAGAACGCCATCCTTACTGTCAAACATGGTGGTGGGAAATTAACACTCTGGGGGTGTTTTTCATCTCATGGACCAGGAAAACTAATCACAGTAAACAGCACCATAAAAAAATGAGCAACACATTAAGATTCTGAACAACAACATCAGGCGGCGTGCAGAAAAACTTGGCCATCCGCAGTAGTGGACATTGCAGTCACCCAAAACTCCCAGCAAAAGTGGTGACGGAATGGTTAGCGGACCGAAACACAAACGTTTTGCTGTGGCCCAGCATGAGTCTTGACTTAAATGCAGTTGAGAATCTGTGGGGGGAACTAAAGATCAGATGGCTAGACCTTCCAACCTGGAGGAGTTGGAGCTCATGGATGAAAATGAATGGTCAGAAATACCAGTGGAGACTTTTTTTTTTTTTTTTTTCCACAGTGGTGCTTTTTGCATATCATCTTATTATCTTTTGGAAGAAGTCTGTATCTTTATTTCTGTCAAACCAAAAAACTTGCTGGTTGTGTAAAAGCAACTTCAAGCCAAAATTTTGCCTTGGGTACGAATCATTTGGGACTTTCGTGTATATGCAACTACAGCAGAGTTGTCTGCAAACGTATGGAGAGAACATGTCCCAGTGCAGCAGCTGACGTCTGCGGTGTAGAGGGTGAAGAGGAAGGGAAAGAGGACTCTACGCCCAAACTTAACTTAAGCTGTTTTTTTTTTTTTTTTTTGGTTGTTATTTTTGTGCAGTGTTGCAGTCATTTTGGTTATACAGTCTTGTGCGTTTTTATTGCTGTCCTTGCTAAGGATAAACAATCGTAATACAGTAAAAACTGGTTTTCAGTTTCTTTCCTAAGTTACTGTGATTTATTGTTACAATTTTACAGTGCAGGAACTGCTCTACGCAGTAGATATTTTTTTTCTGAAAAACTCAGCTTCAATGGAGTATGCACGTTTTCCCTCAGTACTCTTACTGACCGGCTCAGTTACTATCAATATGTTGCATATTGATTTTCAGGGGTTTCTTTTCTAGCATTGCAGAATTTTCCATTTGTTTTGTGACTTCTGTACCAGCCTTTTTGAGACATGTTTCTTGCATTAAATTCAAGTTCATCTAAATTTAACACACGTTTAAAATTCTTGGGAAGATTTTTAAGAAGCTGTGTAAGTGGTGGTTGGACTGATGAGTTTAAGAGCAACGGGATCTAACACTCACCTCACCTTTCTCCTGCAGGCTGACTTTTTAAAAGGACTCCCGGTCTACAATAAGAGTAACTTCAGTAGGTTTCATGCAGACTCAGTTTGCAAAGCATCTGTAAGTATCCTGTTATCAACATAATTTTTGTTTCTAAAATGTTTGCTGCTGTCAGGAAAAGTCCATGTAATTAAGCATAATCATAATTTATCGCCTCTTTCGTTTGCCTTTATGCAGAATCGCAGGCCGTCTGTGTATCTTCCAACACGTGAATATCCCTCTGAACAGAGTACGTAATGCTCTATATTGAATTGCCTTTAGCTTGCAGTTTGTTTCCTTCAGTCATTTTTGTTTCATTGCATTTCTTCTGTGGCTGGATTTACTGTCATTTGTGAGCAAATCTTGCTTTGTAAGTAGGGCTGGGTGATATGGCCCAAAATTCGTATGTTATTATTTGTTTCAAAATTATTATCTGGTATAAACACTGTTTCTTCTTCTAAGTTTTACCACAAATATTATGGGGTTAAAATCTTTGACAAACTGCAATACAGGCACTTTTATTAACCACTAGATGCACAAAATAAACATGTGAATTGTCCAGGAAAGTGGAGAGGAGGAAAAAAATTGACATGCATTAAAAAAAAAGTATTTGTAGGGAAAATGTAATATCTTCACAATCAATACAATTTTAAAACCATGGCAATTTCAAACTTTGCATCCTGGTATAAAACACAATGAAATCTCTTTCAGTCCTGCTGCAAATAAAAAGCAGCAATGACAACTATAAGCACAGTCACAGTCTCACTGGCCAGACTGGACCCTCTGGTGTCCCTGGTTTGGTCCATGGACCATATGTTTGACAAGCTGACCACACAGAAAACATGAAGGAATGAAGGAAGCTCTCCCTTATATCAGAGGCAGAGGTTGAAGCATTTTTTTTTTTTTTCCTGTTCAACGTCGGACGAGTGAAATCACCAGTTTCTCTGTAAAGCACTTTTGGGTGATGTGCGCTAAAGGATCCTTTATTTTTGCAACGCAATCAGTACATCACTCACATCACCCAAAAGCACCAGACATCCCCTTCAACCTTTTCGTTGTTCTTGTCTGCCACTCATGTCTGTCTGCAAACTTAAAACTGGAGTGGGGCTCGCATGCAGGGAGGGGCGGGGCCGTGCGTGCAGCTCACCTAAGAGTGAGAAAGGCTGCCGCCAGGCAAGACATATCAACACAGAGAAACTCTTGAAACTAATAATTTACTACAAAAATCATGTCAATATGAATACTGTATTTCTCAATATCAAATTTTAGGGAAATGTCGATATATTGTAAATTTTGAAATATCTCCCAGCCCTGTATCAAACATCCCAAAACACTCATACAGTCTAAAAATTCTCACACATTTTAAAACTGTTTCTAAACATATAAGATACAGAACAAATTTTGAAGGCTTTGCGGTGGTTGTGATATTGATTAAAGTTGCATCACCTGGCTACCCAAGAATGGTTCTAAACAATATTTGTAATTTTGCTGGCTTTGTTTGCTTCCAGTTATTGTCACAGAGAAAACCAACATCCTCTTGCGTTACCTTCACCAGCAGTGGGACAAAAAGGTGAATATCAACCCCAGTTTTGAATAAACATCATTAATTGGAAATGAGTTACTGCCAGTAACAAACCGATATCATGACGTATTGATTGACGTTTGGTGCTTGGTATAAATAGCTGCGCTATTATTTTTAACTGTGATTTTACTGACTGTTGTTTGATCCTTTTGTATCAAACAGAATGCTGCAAAGAAACGAGAACAGGAACAAGGTGAGGGTGACAGCCCAGCACCTCCCAGGAAGATCGCCAGAACAGATAGCCAAGAGATGAATGAAGACTCATAAGTGTGTGACTTTCTGAATGGGCGTGTGTGTGAGTGTTTTGCATTTACAGGGCATAGCCAGCTAACAAATAACACTCCCTCCGGACTTTTAGTCTGGGCTGCAGTTAGACATCTTTGTCGGCCTGATTAAGTCAGCTGCAGAGAACATGGGAATTTCCCATTGACAAAAAAACCATTTATGGTGTAAAGATTGTGTGCATTTTAAAATGATGTGAGCAGAGATGATTTTAGTCAGGTTTATCCAGGAACAGGGCTCAACATTAATACCAGCCACCCTGCTGGAATTGTGGGAAACAGACATGGTTTGTAGTCATTGTTATTACTTGTTACCTGGAGCACTGTTCAGAGGAATCCATGCAGTTTGGAATGAAGGAAAAAAATGTCACTGATTTTATGTTGATATGCATGTGAGTAACGGTATCCATATAGCTGTGGAAAAAATTAAGAGACCACTGCAAAATGATTTGACGAGAACTTTCCCGGTCTCATCTAATCTCTAGATGACCAGGTGTTGGACAAAACTGAGAAGTAGTCTCATCAGAGAAGTTGACCTTTCTCTACTCCCCTGCGGTCCAATCCTTACACTCTTGTTCAAACCTCAGCCTGGCTCTTATTTGCTTGTCATTGGATTTATTGGCCTCATATTTTATCCATAGCTGTATATTCATCTTTTACTGAACTGATTTTTAGAAAATAGAAGTAATTAAAAAAAATTGTGAGTTCACTACTCTTGTTTTAGAGATAAATAATAAATTATTTGTGGCTAGTGAAAATGTTGAGTTGCTAGAAACTACTTCAGGCTGTAAGGTGACCATAGTTATCATTTCATCTCGCTCCAACCTTCTGGGACTACGCCAACTAAGGCTCATAAAAAACATCTCTTTTCACTCGCCTAAATGCCAAAAGTTCTCCAAGTGAAATTCTGCACAACATCTGTGGTCCTATCTGCCAGATGCAGTATGAGCGTATTGAGATTTTGTTGTGGCACGGCCATCGTGTGAACGTGCTTCGCACCAATATGGTTCCCAAACAGCTTTAGATTGGTTTTCGTCTTCTGTAGTCCAGCTCTCACAGCAAAGGGGCGGAGCATCAATCTTGTGTACAGAAAGCAGGAACTGTATTGGTTCACCAGAAAAATCTCATTATGCTCAGAATGTAAGAGCGCAGACTTGCAGGCACGATCACAGGCTTTGCACGGGATTTCACTTGATGAGCTCTTGGTGTTTTAGGTTTGTGAAAAGAGATCTCTAGGAGCTAAAGATCGTGTGGTCACTGAAGGTCGGAGCAAAATCTTTTTTTTTTTAAAGCACTTTTCAAGGTTCACCTTACGACGGCCTACTAGCAACAGCGGCTGGTCAGCAAAGAAAAAAAAGATGTTGAGCCCTGTTCATGGTGGCTATTCCCTGTGTGGATTTGTGCACCTGTGTACATGCATGCAGAACAGTGAGTGTGTTTAATGCTGTATGTGAGAGGTGAGTGAACCGTTGAAAAAGTCAGTAAATTTAAGATGAAATGGTCTCAGCAGACTAAGTCAGACACTGCTCTTCAAAACATATCTAGTACATGGATTGTGCAGCCTTCTGTCACCAGGGAAATGTGTCCTGATTCATGTGAACATTATATTACTGTTGTAATTTTGTTATGACTATTGTTGATGTATGGCAACGAGCTTCCTGCCAGCCACAGTGCCCACCTTCACTGCCCACTCCGCAGCCACATGGGGGCATTGCAACATTTGTTTTCCACACTGTCTGACTCAACAGAACCACTGTGATAAACAGCACAAAGTAGAAGCAACTCTTCCAACAACACCCTCCTCCCTCGATAAAAACAAATACTCTACTATAATGCTCATAAGAAGATGTTGGTGTAGTTCAAAGTATTTATACATCAGCTCCACCTCTGGCAAAAAATGGGAAATAGTCCAATTTCCAAATTATAGACTAATTTTTCTGCCATAAACAAATCTAAATTAAGCACAACTGTAATGCGATATCACTGAGCTGATTTTCCCACTGATGAATAGAGTCAGCAAACTTGCTTTCTGGAGCTTTACTTTTTCCCAGTAACCCGGAAGGATGGTTGTCTAATATTTTCCCCACTTGGAAGTTAGGAAGTTTTCCTGCGATCTTATGAATACTCCTTCATTTGACAGCTTCTCAACAGCACAGATGGTGTGATACATATTTATTGTGACGTGTGGAAAGGGGAACAAGAAGAAATTATTTTGTGGGTAAATAAATACTAGTAATACTAGTCAGAAATAGTTTATTGAATTCGAGTATCTTTGTGTCTGCCTTTTTGTTAAAAAAAAAAAAAAAACTATCAAAAAAAAATCGTCATGAAAGAAAAGCAAGAACCCCACTGCCTGGTACATTTTCTTTCTCCCCTGTCTTGCATGTTGATATTTCATAGCTGGGTGTCGATTTTTGTAGTTCAGTATTACATCTGTGGGGTATTGATTGGAAGTTGTGGGATTATCTTGCATGACCATATGTTAGCCTCGAGGCCTTACATCTCCTTCACCATGGTCCCCACCCTTCAGATCCCGCAGCCCGGGAGTCGGCTGGATGTTCAGCAATCCTGCAAGTTATTGTCTTGACAGGTGGTGTTGTGTTTATTTCTGCTTGACCACGGACAGTTGCACCCCTCATGCAGGAGCTTGCCTAGTGGGGGAAAAATACTTCATATATGACTGTTTTAACCAATGGTGGGACAATAAAGATAAAAATTACTTGAAACTAGGACAGATCAGTTCCAGAGAACCTGGGTCTCCCCAGTGATTTCTTCATGTGTTTAATCTCTGATGGAGCTAAATTGTTATTGAAAACACTAGATTTGATACAGAATTCACCAAAGTAGTTACACGAAATATGTGCATTGCATTGTGTGTTGCAGTATTTGGGAACTGTAAGCTGCGCTGGATGCATATGTGTGCAAGTGAAAGCACCTCTTGAGCTGTAGCACACATCTTGTCTGACTGAAACGGGAGATGCAAATCTGGTAAAACCAGGAACACCTGGCAATGAAGACCTCCGTCTTTGGGTTAAATGCTGTAAATTGAATTTCTTTAGTAGTCATTCATGAGGTCTGTTTTTCTCCTGCAAATGCTCCCAGAGGGGGACAGTCAGTGGAACACAGACTTTGGTCAGTGATGGGGGAGTGGGGATTTTAAAGGGTGTTGGATAATCAGCTATAAAGATACACAGTGAACTTACACTGCATAGTGTTGCCAACCTGCCTTGTTCCTAAGATTTGGTTTGTACTCGTGCAATACTGAAGTTCTTACCCCCTAAATGTTATCTATAACAGAGCCAAATCAAAGCCTCGTGTCTGTTAGGTTTATACTATGATGTTGGTTTAGTGTGGTCAGTCATCTTTCTACCCTCAGTGTAAAAATACCCCGTTGTCTTTATTTCTATCATCAAGTCCTCTGCTCAGATCGCCTGTTCTTCTACACACGAAGCCTTGCCCCATCCCATGTGTGTGAGACCAGATAATTTCTTTCTAGCTTTGCTAAAATAAAACTGGTTTGAAACAGGGTTTCTTTGTCTTGTGGTGTTTAAAATGTGTGAAATCGTTCTGGAGGTCCTTGTCACCGATGCGGGGAATATGTCGATTGAAGGCTTTGTGAGACATTCACAACACATGAAATGCTTTTGAAATAGTTTTATTAACTATTTTCCAGGTCATACAAAAATATGACAAAATAAATTAAAAGAAATAAATAATCCCATTTTCCCAGTATTTTTCTTCAAAAGATTTTTTTGTACAGTGGTACATTGGAAGAGCATATGATGTTGTGTAGGTGAGGCTTCTATGAAAATGTCTTACTTTTTTGAAGATAGGGTTGTTTAAATGGGTGAGACCCTCGCCGGTTCAACACATGAAGTCCAGAACACTGAGTTCATTCAGTCCTTCCTCACTGAGTTCATACTATACTCATATACACCTTAAAGTGAAGATAATCCCAAATTATTTGAATCAGCTGCACTTGATTAGATGATGAATTAGAGATGTCTGATGTCCCACTGGATGGATGGCCTGTGAGACCCAAAGTGCTCAAAAACTGTTATTTTGCTCCACCTAGTGCTCATTTAATGAAATCCATGATATCAGTTTGTTGCTGCTGAGGAGAGAGCAAGCACAAAACAAGTGACGATTGGTTTATGAAATCCATTATGTCCTATGAAGATGTTTGTTGTACCTGAATAAGAAGTAACTACCCACACGGAGGCACGACTCAAACTCTGCCTGTCTGTGACTCAGCAGACTCCCTGATCTCCACCTTCCCATTTTCAGTCACGTCGACTCAAAAACTGGCCTATCCTCACTCCACAAATGTTCACACGGTCATGAATGGTCTCTATTGCGTTGTCATGTCATTCATCCCTGAAATCCAAAAGCTGCAAAAAAAAAAAAAAAAAAAAAAAGTATTTTTTGTGAGACTGCTCAGCTACATTGTCCCATCTCAGTGTGTTCTGTTGTTGCATTAGCCTTGAACAATGTCCGTGGGAATGATGCACCGATACTGAGGGTATGAAGTTCCTTTCAGTATTGCTCTTCCTATTTTACATTTATAATAAACAGTGAATCCAAATATAGAAAAAGCACAGAGTAAAATGATACTGTGACCACGCAAGTTGACATTCCACTCCTGTATTGCATTTAATGTCAGAAAGTACATTTTTCTCCTTTTTAGGCTGAGGACAAAAAAATGGACTACAGATGGCACATGAAAGCAGCAACAAAATATAAAAAACTTCTTTGAAGCTTACAAATTTGTAAACACAAAGCAGTCAATGGAAATTAATTTTTTTTTTAAGTTGCAGGTCTGGGTAGAGTTCTTACAATAAATACGATGGTAGAGAGCTGACACTGAAAAATCAATGATGCATAGAGAGGGAATGTGGGTAATTAGGCAGAGGTGTTAAAAGTGGGGCGTTTGTGTGGAGCTGATAGTGTAACCTTTCAACTTTAGCTCAGTCTTATTGCCAAAATCCTTGCCGGAGGTGAAAGTGTGGAAATGCATAGTTAATGTCTCTCAACCTAAAACGCAGTGCATTGGCCTTATCCATAAACTACGTCATGCAGTTCCATTTTAGATGTGCACCTATACTCCAGCCAGACTCTCCTGTTTTTGCTGCCTCTGCTTCATATGACAAATGTGCGAATTTTGTTAAGGAGAAAAGATTCAATCACTGATCAAACATGTGGCTTCTGTACTAATGGACGGTAGCACTTTTTGGTGATTCAACAGACGTGATGGGGTACAGATAGGCTCTTCATTTGGGGAATTAAAAAACAAAACAAAAACATAACCAGTGCTGCAGTACATCAGAGCATCGAGACACTACAGTACTTTGCAAAAGTTTTAGGCACTTTTAGATTTTAAGTTAACATTCGCTATCACACAAAACCATCCCAGGGGCAACACTTTTTCAATTAATAAAATGGAAATCTGTGTACCAATGACCCAGAGTCACTCAATTATCTCCAAGAACAAGGAGCACTGTAAGAGGTGCGTTAGCCCCTACAGAGCCCTGATCTCAACATCAATTAGTCTAATGATGGAAAAAAGAGCAAGAGCGTGAATCCAGAGAACAGCAAGTTTCTAATATGCTTAAAAAGCTTGGTCAGCAGTTAAACAGTGGTGCCATTTAAAATTCAAAGGGATGTTACAGCAAATATTAATTTTCTGAAGTTTTAGTTCTATGCATGAAGACAAAGCGCAAATCTTTGAAAGCATCCTTGCTGTCTTTTAGCGCCTAAATCTATTGTAGAGTACTGTACATCTTTTGTTCAGCACTATATCCCGATTTGGTCAACATCAGCTGCAAAGGACTCACTTTTAAGTGATATGGAAATCAATAAAAGGGGCAACTACTCTTTAAAGAAAGCATGAAAGGGGTGGGATCATCTGAATTTCTGGAATCCCAGAGCTGCTGCGAGGGACAGGTGCAAAAGACAGCACGCACCATGAGAGAGGAGGAAGTGAAGGGAAAAAAAAAAAATCCAGCTTTTGCATGAAAAAATGAGGCAGCCTGGTGTCTGCAGTCTCTCCAGAAGAGAGAGAGAGAGCGCGTTTCTATGCAGGGCGTCAGGGTTTAGTGCAAATGTTACTTCCTTAATTCTATGCTCATTTGCCAAGTCTGGCTCGAGTGTGTGGAACGAAGCACCATCTGTGTTTACAAGGCGCTCGACAGGCTTGGATGGAGAACAGCACGCAACAGGCATCCATGCTCCATTTTCTCAAATCACCTTCTTTTACTTTGGCTTTTCTACTTTTCCTCTTCTTTTTTTTTTTTTTTCTTCTCATTACTTTTCCTTACACTTTGCTCTCTTGGGAAAAATACTGCTATTGACAGCCTGAATTACTAAGCACTCTACTTTCTTTTCAAACAAATCGTTTTCTGCCACAAACTGGGAAGAGGGAAGCAGACGAAGCCCAGGCATCACCTCTGCTTTGAAAATAAAGCTGGTGATGTATAAATATTTATATATATAGCAGGGATGATTATTGGGGAGGACCCGTGTGATGATGATCTATAGGAATTTATCAAAACACTGATTGATATTGCTTTTCCATTTTTTGTCACTTCAATACAAAAGTGAAGGGCCAAAGAATTCCTCATATTTGGAAATGAGACTGATATCTAATGATCACTTGTGTTGTGACAGCTAAAAAAAAAAAAAACCTCTCTCCATAGATATCTGCTGTACAATCGATATTCCTCTCATACCACCATGTACTTTTGTTTTCTTCTTTTTCTTTTTACATTTATTTCCTCCACAACAGGTTGTTGTGTCCTAATGGGAGTCCACCGAGATGCTTACAATTTCTGACTAAAGGAAATCAAGAAACACAGCTCTCTGCTTTAAAGGCTTAAAAATATTAGAAACGCAGCTCATGCATTTCTTTATGTATTGCAGACAAAGAAGAATTTGTGTGTGTGTGCGTGTGTGCGTGTGTGCGTGTGTGTGTGTGTGTGTGTGTGTGTGTGCGCGCGTGTGTGTGTTTCTTGGGTCATGGTGAAAGGGCTCGCATCTTTCTTACAAAGCCAGTTTGTTTGTTTTTTTTGTCGCTCAGCAAAAACAGCAAACCATAACAACGGTCATCACTCGTCGCCTTAGATTATTCCCCTCTCTCTGCTTCAAGTACTTCTACACACAGCCTGTGACGGCACAGAAAGTAGGTCAGGCCTTTCCTCACAGTAAACACATCACCTCTTCAGTGGAGAAGTAACCAAACATTGTTCAGTTTTGTTTTGTTTTGTTTTTTTTTTTGCTTGGTTGTTGTTGTTGTTGTTGTTGTTGTTTTGTTTTGTTTTTTTTTAATCTCAGGAGCTTTTACATTTTAGAACAAGCAGGGTCCAAGTCTGCTGAATGCCCATTCTCGGACCCTTCCCCTCCAGGCGAGGGGATCTCATCTGGAATGCCATTCAAATCGGACCGAGAGGGTTGTCGCTCTGACGTCTGTGACGATGATCCTTCTCCGGATCGGGGCGGCGGAGCCCCGTTCACACACGTTCCTCCTTCAGACTTTCCAAAGTTAAACAATTTCCCAGGGTTGAAGGCTTTACTGGGTGACTGAGAACGCTCCTGAGAGCTGCTACCTGATAATGAAGACGACGACGATGATGAAGATGACGATGAAGTTGCCGTTGCTGTGGTGTTAGTACCTGTGGCGGCAGTCACTGAGGCTGCAGCACCTTCCTTCTTATTCTCAGGAGACTTCAGGAACTTGAAGCTGAGGAACCCAGGAAGTTTGGGCTCGCTGCCGGTGGGTGACTGTGGGGAGCGGGCGCCACCCGAGGAGAACTTGCTCTGCAGCGGAATGATCTGCTTCAGCTTCATAACATTATTATTGGCCAGCAGGGAGCTGGGCCTCTTGGGCTTGTCTGATCCGCTGCAGCCTCCGCCTCCACCTCCGGAGCGCGATTTGCTACCGTGACTCTTCTCGTGGTGGTGATCCCCAGAGGAGTCACCTTTGCTGTCGTCCCGCTCCCTCTCTCTGCGGGCCATGTGCTCCGCCTGCCTCTGCCTCTCCTCCTCCTCCCTCTTCCTCCTCTGCAGCTGCTGGTAATGCTGCTGCGCTTGACGCTCATGCTTCTGCAAAGGAAGGGGAACATTACCACAACGCGTTCACTACAATCAACATAAACTCTACTGCCTACAACAATACGGCAGTGATACAAAAAAACATCACCACAAAGAGAATTCAACATCAGAATAGCGGGGCTAACACATTTCATCTTACAAGTATTTGTTACTGTTGTGAGTGGACCTAACTGTTTTTATAAGCTTTCACTATGATTACTTCAAGCCCTTATGGAGACAAAGTGGGGTCATCATAAAAAAAAAAAAAAATAAATAAAAGGCAGGTGAAAACATGGTTTATGATAGGATTATGCTTCGGGTGAGGCTTAATTTATTAAACAATGTAGGGTTAAGTCACAGCTACAGCTCGGATAAGTCAGCACTAATGGAAACAAGGTCAATGGCCACACATGGCGGGAAAGCCCAAGCAAACATATTGCCTAAACAATTCAAAGCTTAGGAGTTTGAGGAAACACATTTTAATAGTAGGTTTGTGTTAAAATTACAAGTTAAAGATCATATTATATTCACTGCAACAACAAGAGTAAACCTGCCTCGCTGTTGTCCGGCAAGTACATAGAAGAGAATAACGAGTTGGTCTTTTCAAATTGTCTGTTTTCAAATGGTCTATTCCCATTTTCTCTAATATATATTTTTACAGATTTCAATCTCTCCAGAGCAGAGTGACTTGTAGCTGCCTTCTTCTTTACCTTAAAGGCCTCTCTGCGTTGATAATCCAGTTTGGCCATCTCCTCCCTGACCCATGTAGGAATGTCCGGAATAGCCACGTGGATGACGTACTTTAGGAGGATAGCAAAGTGCTGCAAGACAAACAGTGAAAGAAAAAAAAAGTTCTAACTTTCTCTGAGCTTTCAAGTTCATGAAGCCGAGTAATTCATAGTGTAGAGTCTCAGTGAGACAAACAGGCCACAGTGCAGTACTCCTAAAGTGATGTTACATGAAGTAAATCTCTCACAGCAGCATTTGGGAAGTAAAGTAATTCCTCTGATGTGTGTGACTTCTTTATCAGGCCAACACAGCGCTGCAGGCTGTTTACTTCTTTCTGAATATAGACACCAACCTAGTGCAGGGCTGACAGAACAACTGGCATTAAAATATGCTTCATACGGGAAGAGAAGCACAGAAAAAGGAAGTGGACATTATTTTTAAAACCTTATCCTTGTAGGACATTTTTGCTATTGTATTTATTCTAAATAAGATGACAGTTACAATTTCAGTCTGTCTTAAAAGCCATCATAATTACATGGTCACTTGACATTTTACCGTCACTATTCAATTCTCCTGGTTTTATGAGCGTTGTGCACAGACGTAACAATGACTAAAGTCTTATGACGAAGTATGTACTTATGATATTATTTCCCCTGAAAATATCAAAATCCTAAAAACATATTCATAGTGAATTGTGAAATTCTGTATTTTGTTCAGCAAATTAGGTAGGAAACCTGTTTAAAATACCTTACGTCTTATCAGCACAATCAATGGTGATGTGGGGATAGAAAAATCTGTTTTCATGCCACGTTTTTCATTTGTAAATATTTTAATCAGTCCACATTGTGTGAGGGGTTTCATAAAACGCTGATTTCAGAATGGTAGGTAGGAATACGCTGTAGTACCTCCAGGATGACGATGGAGATGATGGCCATCTCCGGGCTGAGCCATGGAAAGAGACGCTGGAGCTGACCGCACTGACCAATCAGGTAGCAGTTCACTATGATGGCAATCAGTCCCATGGCTTCCATTGCAGTCTGTTAAACAGAAAATAATAGTAATATAGGTATTAAAAAAAGTCCACCCTTACAAATTTTGACTGTATGACTGACTGAGAACACACACCGATCCATCCTCTTTACTTATATACAGTTCTTTCATCCATTAGAGGACTATGAGACACAAACTCTCTCAAATACAACCAAGTAAGAGGAGAAGCTAGAGAAATATCACATAAACATGTCATTTCAACACAGAAAGACTGTTTGTTGAAACGTCAATGTTATGATCTGGTTTGAAACTTTATTGAATTATTGTTCTTGATTTGACATGAACAAAAAAAATATGCTCAATTGGCACAGTAATGAAACAGTCGTGCCATCTTCAGCAGAAACAGTTCATGATCAAGGTTAAGAAACACTCATGTGAGGTTTCAGAGTATTACTAACCTGCCATTGGCCGATGCTCTCCACTCGGACTCCGAACGGCCTCTGCAGACCAGTGCAGAGCTTAAAGGCATCGCTGCGGATCTCTATGATGTTGTTAATGAGCGCACACATGGCGGCCAGGGGGAAGGCAGAGGAGAAGAGCACCACGTACCCAAACTGGACAAACATCTCTTGGTAATCCTGGAAAGTGTCCTGAGAGGGAAAAATGAGACCTTTAAACCACAACTCCATCAGTCTGAGTGCTGTTTTTCTCTGGACCCAACTATTGTGCAACAGTGCCAAACCACGACAACACTTTTAGTTTTGTATAACAGGAATAACAGAAACCACAGACAAATGTTCCAGGCTATGTGATTGCAAAATGTGATTGTGCAAAAGATGTCTATAATCTTTAAGGCTTTTTTTCTAATTTAATTCTGATTCTAAATCTCCAGCTATAAATGAAGACAGTATTGCTTTCTCTAAGACTGCAATAGAAGTGTTCACTGTTTACAGTTCTCGCTTTTACAAAAAAAAAATCCTATAAGTATTGTCTGCCCTTTATTCTCCTGATTCAACCACCATCAAACACATTAACATAAACCCACATGCTGAGAGTTTCACCTAAAACTCCCATCATCCATTTCCTGATCCATGCACTCATATGGGTGTGTATGAAATAGTGAAAAAAATCCTCACATTCAACTGCGGCAAATGACCAGCAGTCCTGCACTGTGTGGCTTTCCTATGATTTCAGTCATACAATGTTAAAGAAGTCTGAAGCTGTGAAATTTTAAGGTGGTGTTCGCTGTTGCAGTAAAGTTCTGAGCTTCACAATTTCAGCAGAACCCGCATTGACCTGAGCTACAGTAGCTTGTTTATTTCTCGTCAGGAGCCAACATTCTCATGTGTTTCAGTAAGTTTAGCCACCCATAACTAATTAGACGCTGATTGCTGCCAACTGGGCAGACCCACAGGAGCTGCAGTTTTGCAGATAATCTGACCTAGTCTTCCAGTCATCACAATCCGGCCTTTATTAAACTCTGTCATATCTGTAAACTTAACCATTTTTTCTGCTTCCAACATGTTATTGATCAGCAAAATATTAATTCGTTGCCTAAAGTATCCTCCCACTAACAGGCACCTTCATTGAGGTTAATGTTTTTCAGCTCAATTGTCAAAAACTTATAAACCACTAAAAAATGATTCAATTAAACATATTGAAGCCTCCTGCTAGGAGGAATGTCACATCCTGTTAAGGGTTCTTTGTTTCAGTTGTTTGACACACAGCAGGATTTGGATGGCAGGATTTTTAGTTTCTTAAATGGACAACACTAACAGAGTAATCACACACACTTGTTTGAATTGGATAAAACAGGCCCATGTATGAATTACAAACTTACAAAAAACTCACACAAGAGATATTTCATATAATTTTTCAAGACAATCAACAACTACCGATGTTTAAGTTGTTATTTTGGCTGTCATTTTAGATCGGAATATGAATGAAGTTATAAAGTACTACAGGGTACTTTTAAAAGCTTCAAAAAACTACATTTGTTTTGTTGTTTTAAAACTTGTACAGAGTGAACAGATGGTTAAGACAAGTTGATAGTTTTTTCTTACAGCGTATGTCTGCATGCAGCTCTCCATCTCGGCCTGAGTGAGAGTGGTGCTCTCTCTCTCCTCAGGAGGATCTATCCATGACTCCCTCTTGGTTTTGTGGTCTGCCCTCTCTGCGCTCCGGCCTCTCCATCTGTGACGCAGCGACGTGCTGCTCTCAGGCCCGGACGGCAGCGACGCAGAGCCGACGGCAGCGGCGGCGCCGGCTACTGCGTTAACCCCCTCAGCACCGGCCCCACTGGATTCCTTCACGTCGTGGATGCCGTTATCGTCGTCGTCGTCACACATTTCAAACACGGAGGCGGGATCCATTCCTTTTTCCACCATCGTGGGGCTCCCCTCTTCCATGAAGCTGTTGTCCATGGAGGGGAGGCTGCAGGCTGGCTTTCTGTCCACCTGAACAAGAAAACCAGCAATAAGTGACAGCATACGCCACAATCACTTCCAATACTGCCACCTCTTGTTGAAATATCTTTCGGTTTGTTAATACTATTGTACACAGCAGTAAGGTATTTTTCTTTCCAAAAAGGTAAATTATGAATAAAATTAACGTAACATGGTAGTTCTCACCCTGGCCTAACAATATCATCTGAGAGAAAATTATCTGATTTAGTCTTAAACAATTGACTTCTCTCATGAATGCATAACACAACATTCATTTACATTGAGTATTACATGAAGAAAGGTAATATTTGCATTTTATACATCCTAATCAAAGTAGCAGTGCTTTCTCTTGAAATGAACCCTTACCAGGACACTCACTGTAACTGTAATGTTACTGAAGACTATTTCAAAATAAACCTCTTTACTTGTGTGGCTTTTTCAAGTTCACATGAATAAATGTCATTGTAAGTCGGCTGTATTTTTGGTTTTATGAATCACCAGTCTTTTACAATTAATATCTTTAAAAAACAAAATCAAGATATCGAATCATTTTAGACATGGTTTATATAAAACATTCTACAACCCCGCTGTTGCACCCTGTACACTGAGTCCTGGCCTCCAGTGATACATGCTAACTGTATAAAGCAAGATTTCTTAATTATGATCAAATGCGATTCGCTGTGCAAACATCATCACTAGCTTGCTGTGTTGACAATCAACTACAGCATTACCATTTGGGGAGGTTTAAAGCAACAATCAGCCACAGTGACTGGGAGGACGAGACGCTTCGCCAATGCAAAGGAGCCAAAACACAGCAGTGTTTTTGCAGTGTGAGAGAAGTCTGAAGCAGAAGTGAGGAAAGCTCTCACCATCATACAAAATCCCACACAAGCAAAAGCTCTATTGATATTCAGCGCAACTATTCAATTATGGGTTCTACGACAATTATTTTATTATCAGTGTCTGCGACCACCTCTGAAAAGTCAATTATCCCACCATTAAATTTTCAATTACTTGGGGGATAATTATCTTGAATTGGCTTAATGATTTAAATTAGGTGTTGCAATTTACTCCCCATCACTGTCTAACTTGATCCGATGAGACAATAAAACAGAATTTTTTTTTTTTTTTGTACGAAGCTGTATTTCCTTCCCTGACAAATAATCAGAAACCTGCAGGACAGACATAATAACACACATCACATGGTGTTGTACCTTCTCGATGAAGCTGACTTTCCTCAGCTTCAAGCCGCAGTCGATCAAACTTTCCTCCTCCGTCTCTCCTTCGCTGAACCTCCCACTGTCGGCCTCGTCCCTCTCACCTCCCTCCTCCTCATCAGGCACTCCACAGCCCCCGTTCAAACACTTCTTCTCCCTGAGAGGAGAAAGACATCAGACAAATGGCGCATGTTTAGCCACTCAATGGTGTTGAAGTGGTTTTATTTCTCAGTGTTTGAGAGGCATGAATCATATCCTACACTCACAATGGCAGAGGCAGCGACAGTGACTCTCTATTTAAATCTGATTGTAGTGACTAATGCTTTGACTGTTAGTGTGAATGACACCTAAATGCATAAATGTCATTGCTCGTCATGTTAATTGAAGAAGAATGTGTTTGGGTCAATAATAGTTTCATCTCACCCTTTTCCGTCTCACCACATTTCTCGTAACAGCCCCTTTTATTAAATGACTGTCAAACACTTTTTTTTGGTAGTTCTTGTTGCCTCTAGCTGATTTAGAGCTTAAGTATTGAGTGTGACCTTCGTTCTGGGTGCCTGACTCCAGGTCTGGTGCCCCTCAGTCCAGGTCCTGGCATGTTCTGATCAGTAGGAGAGGCCTGGGCTTTCCCAGCTGCCAGTCGGGCATATTTGAGAAGCACTGAGAGCAGCAGGTCCCACACAGCTCTCAGTGTGAGCTCTCCCAGCTTGTGGCGCTCATACAGATAAGGCTGCAGCACCTCCTTCACATTTTGAAGGAACTGGCGAATGATGAGCAGAGTGGCCAGCATCTGACAAAACAGAGGAGAGCAGTCGTAACACCAGAGAAACACAGCGATAACAAGAAGCGCCGCCACAAACGGCTTAAAATGCAAGGCGTTCTATAAATATGGATGAAAACCATGAAGATAAATGTGAGGACATGAGCATGAGCCAACAGAGCAGAAGAAAGTATCCTCAAATCCACGAAAAGGCAATTAACGATGCAAAGTCCACATACAAGCAAATCACACAAGGATGAAATATGCAACTGAACAGCGCCGTGTGCTTAAACCATTTCATCTATTAGTGATTCGGGATTTGTTCAGAACAAACCAACAGGGAGCACTGCAGACACACTTTTCTGCTTTACTCAGGATCTAATACCATTAAAACCACAAGTATGATGCAGAACAAATACCAATTAAAACCAGTAAGTACCAACTTAGCTGACAGGACGTCAACGCTATATTACTACCTGGGTGTATGCCTATAGTTGACCAAAAATGCAGTCAGTAGAATTTACAGGTAAATTACAAGCGGTGTATCCATCACAACAATTCAATACAGACATTTAGAATAGCAGAAATAAAAAAGACAAAAAAAATCAACAAAGGTACCTGGATAACTTTGTTCATACTTAAATAATCAAAGAATTTGTATTATATTAGGGTGAGCTAACTTTTTTACCAGATAAAGATAATGAGTTTAACTGGGATAAAGTATGACATTTATGATTGGAGACATCTGTTTCACCAGTTTAGTAAGGATTTTTCATTGTTAGCGATGGGTAAACTGTCACTGCAGACGGAAACTAACCGAAAACTATGAAAACAAATCACGTTGGTTTGACACTGAAAACCACTCAGTAATTACGTTTTCATTCATTTAATTTAACGCTCCCCCCCAGGGCAGCATCGCTGAGCTTACAGTTCAACACTTTGCAGTCTCAATTCAAAAGCAATTGTCCTGCAGTCAAACAATGCTGATTTGGAAAAAAGGTACATGCTGCAGCTGCAGGAAAACCATGCGCAAACACACACACACATTGAATTCCTTCAATGATATAGACAAACATTAACTTCACTCCATGTTGAGTGACTTGAGAAACTGTGAAAAAAGATAAAGTTGCCAGGAAAAGGCAGCGCACCGTCACAATGAAGCTGGCAACACCAGATGGTTTTCACTTCAGCCAATCAAGGCTCAATTAAAGGTTAACTGAATAGTCAATGTTTTCACAAAAAATTAGCTGAATTTTTGTCATACTCTGTTTTCTCCAATTAATCAAGTAGGGACCCAGAATCTTCTGTTTTTGGATCAAAAGTCACGTTACTCCAGAGAGGCTGGCTGGAGCTCAGAGCGAAACCTCTAAGTCAGGTGATGTTAACCGATAATGACAACCTAGGTGAGGTAGCATGAATTTGGTGCAACGCAAACTGACAGTCAATGAAAGGCTGACTGCAAATGGTTTACAAAAAGCAAATTTATACAAACTGAAGGAAGGGATACATTCTGGGGGGAAAAAAACTACAAAAAAACATGGATCTTGCATCCCTCTAACAGAGAATATGAAGGCAATGGAAGTTTTTAACAGGGATTATGGCAAAGTTTCAAACAATCAAGAATAAAAACGAAATCTACTGACGAACCAACACGACACAACAGATTGGGGAAAAAAATCCCTCGACCAAACAAAGAAATATTCCTAAATCTGGAGTTGTAAGCTTTTGCCAGACAATCAAAAGCAAGTCCCCAAACGTTTTCTTCACAAAGCAGACTATTGTTCATTGTGGCATGCAAAAAGTTGTCGTAAGCGGTTAGAAAAATGGACAACTATGCTTTTGCCAATAACAGGGATCATACTTTGGACCTGAGCAAAGCCCTGAAGAACCAGGGCACAGTGACCACAAGCATCTGGATCCTGAGGAAGAAGGAAGGCAGCACATTGACCCGGACCTGCCGCTGCAGACTCCGTAACAGAGACAACACCAGCAGCATCTTCCACGGATGGACAAATGGGATGGATATGTGGATGGATGGGTGTGGAAATCAACGCATGTAAGGAGGGAGAGCAAAGTGTTTAAGGATGGGGGACAACAACAACACATGTGAGACGCCAGAAGAATTACTGAAACAAATGCATGGGCTCGGAACATGAATGCTAAGACGCTTCTTACCTCTTTCAAGCGCTCCATATCTTTGAGGTAGAATCCAATGTAAAAAAGGCTGAGATAAGAATTTACAAACTGAAACTGCAAGAGAGAAAAATGTCACATATCAATAATGGCTTCACTTCAGTGGGTTAAATGATGTAAAATAGTCACTTACAAGAACCATTTTGATGATGAGATTTTTTTCATAGGCACTCTGGAGTCTATAGTTTTCTGTGAGAACAAACACAAAAAGAAAGCTCTTTTTCAATCTACCCCCTGAACCACTGAACGAAAAACTGTTATGAATAGAAACTGTTTAAAACTACTTTAAAGAAGATTTCCCCTGATTGTGGACATGCTCCAGTGCATAAGCTCGACTCTTACCCATGTCATTGAGCCAGCAGGCAATTTTCCTGTACACCTCGTCACATGCAGTCACAGTGATAGCTAGCATGATTTTGGGGATGAAGCGAGCTAGCCGAGGCATTTCCTTGATCCCCATCACAAACTCCTGCAGAAATGAAAATGCTTTTTTTAATGAATAATACCAAGAAACAAAAAGAACAATGGCTTAGAGGCAGCAATGTTCACTTTATCTGCTCTGGCATTATTTGGAAATAGATAAACCCTGAATATGTACCAACTAAGGTTTATTGACAAATCCATGAAGGAGTCTTCAACATTGCATAACACCAGCACCAAGCTGCGTACTCTGATAACGAGAAACCTGTTTTGTGTTATTTCTTGGAGACTGTTCTGATCGTATTGCAAACTACAATGACAAAAACGCTGTACAATTGTTATCATTCAGCAGATAATCCTGGAATCAATGTGTTTTATGATTACTAGTAAGACCAACATCTCAATAAAATGACTCCACTTCTTCATTACATGTGTTTAGGGAAACTTGACAGAGACACTTGGGGTTTTTGAAAATAGACCACATCTGTGAGAGTCGTGAATAAACAAAGAAAAACCCTGAAGTTCTTTGCCAATCCAACTTCAGAATTCAAAATTAGACAGATCAGTGCCTGATTTTATAACATTTTTTTTCTTACTTTGGTTTCGGCACATTTGCTTTATCACTTCATTAATTCAACATCAAACATAAAAGTATAGTTTTAGGCATTAGTACTGTTTGATTAATTAAAGTCCTCCACCACAAAAACTAAAAAGAAAAACAGATGCTGACAGGTGGCAGACTGACCTGCAGCTCAAAGCAGATGAGCATCACCAGGAAGACAAAGCAGAGACAGAGGATACAGATGGGCAGGCTGACCAACCACCTGAACACACGCCTCCGCCACGCAGGATAGTAGAACTCCTCACATCCTGTTATCGGACTGCAACGCTTCACTCCCTGCAGACACAAGGAGGGAGACAGAAAGCATGAAACACCAGAGGGAAGCAGACAACGGGGTACAAAACACTGAAGGCAGCCGATGCTTTCGGTCGTCTCACCCGAAACTGAGGGCGCGGTTCCTCCAGGGCTTCAGCGGGCGTGTCCAGCGTTCCCCACTTGTACGCCAGCTCAGCCCCCCTCCTCTTCCAGCGCTCAAGGAACAAGGTGGCCCACACCACGTTGAACAGTGCAAACACCACGCAGCAGATGTCACGGCTCGTCTGAGGACATCACAAACACGCAGCCGTTGAGTACTGTTTTCCAGCGGACGCCGTAAAGAGCTGATTACTTTCAGTTCGCTCACGACTCCAATCTGGTTTCTCCTCACCTGATCTGACTCGGTGAGCATCCAAAGCACAAAGCCAATCACAGCAGGATACAACATGGAAGTGGTGTAGAAACCCAGCCAGGCAAAATACATGGCGATCTTCACCCCAAAGTAGTCACAAATATCATCTAGAGATCATTGGACCAAAGCAAATTGGACAAAATTACTTATTTGCAGCAAGAACTGTGTGTGAGGATGAAAATTAAAAATAGACAAAAGTACACAAAAATGAAAGAGTCCATTTTCACAGAGAACTGCTGTTTGTAGCTGCCAAAACAAGAGTAACAGTTCTCTGCAGCTTTTTTCGTCCACTTCAAATCCTTTCTGTTGAAAGTATGTTCTCATAAGTGACTTCATAACGTTTCCTCTTTTCAAACAACCAAACACAATGGATGGATTGAAAGATGTCACTGTGCTATTGAAGAAATTAGACACATGTTTTTTGTAGTGTCCTTCTAACAAGGATTCATGATGTGCCCAAAAGACACCAAGAAGACAGAACTATGAGCCTACTGTGATTTGAGTAGTTCAGCCCACTAAATACTGAAGTGTGTCGTCATTTTATTTATTCTAACATCATTTCAGCTGCAGAGTAAATTTACTTCTCACGTAACTTTAGTTAACAATATAGTTTTAAGAAAAACATGGTTTATAGCGATCGGCCATGGCTTCTCTGTTTGAAAAAGAGGGACATGGCACCAAGTCACACACTGTAAACACTCCTTATGCATGTGCTGCAGGTGTGTTAGTATTTTGAGTACGGTGTACTGTATGTGTGTTTTCATAAACTGACCCAAAGGTTGTTTCTCACAAACAGCCTGCACCCAAGACTTCATCAGCTGACTCAGGATCCGCTGCTCATGCAGAGGAAATACCTGCTGGATCACTCCTCTCGCACTCAGCTCCGGGACTGCAGAGAAACAAAGAAGATCCCTGAAACAAGAATCTCATTTGTACAAAACACAAACTAATAGAAAGAGAGTCCACAAATGAACTGAAACTACTGACTGCATTCAGCTAGACATATCCATCCCAGTCCGAACCAAATAAAGGATTATTTACAAAGTCTGCCACAGACGTGCCCCTCTGTTTAGTAAAGACAAACTGCACACATAGAGGATGCTGCTTACTGATTGGTTGGCCCTCGAGGAAGTTGATATTATGAAGCACCTCCCCATGTTTGGCACGTAGATTGTCCAGCCAGTACTTTATGATACTCTGCCTCTCCTGCAGTCAACAGCAGGAAGAACTGGTGATGTTAGGAAATCTCACAATGAGCAGGTCTTCTAGTGTGTGTGTGTGCCTGCGTGCGTGCATAATTGTGAGTGTTAACCTCTGACCTGTGAGGTGAAGAAACACAGCTCGCTCTCGATGTTCTCGTAGATGTAGTCTTCCTCACAGGAGAAGCTTCGCGTTCCTCCTCCAAACTCAGGCTTCACTGGTTTCCTCAGCCCCATTTCTTCAGCACCTCTCAGCAAACTGCACGAAAACATGAACCCAGTAGTTGGAAAGACACTCTCACATGCTCATACCCAACTCCATCTTCAGTCTCTGATGTGATTTGGCAAATGATCACTTTCAGCTCAGTCTGTTCTGATTTCATCCCCTGTTGTTACTGATTGCCTTCATCGCACCAGCTCTTGTCGAGGATGACCATCAAGTGGCTCCATTCAGTGTAATTGCAGGGTGAGGTCAAACCCATTTAAATTAAATCTTCTATATGAAAACTTGTTGCAAGACAGTTGATGAAAAAGATTAAAACATGATTTGCTTTACATGGCTCGGCTAAACATTTTTTCATTTGATTAAAACAAATACTAATAATAATTTGTGCAGGAAAATGGCAAACATTTGCTGCTACCAGGTTCTCACTTAGATCTATTTGCTGATTTTTTTCTGATTCAAATCAAAGATATCACCTGGAATTATTTTTTTTTTATCTGAAAAGTCCTCAAAAAGATACCTTTATAAGAGATTGCTAAAAATGTATCAGTGTCTGTGTTTGGCTAATTCAGCTGACTTTCCATGTGAGAAGGGAGATGCCAAATAATTTCATAATCAATGTAATAAATGTCCCAGTGTTTAGATATGCTGGATACGAATAATGAGGCAATAAAAGTTAACATTGATATGTTATACCTCAATGTTATTCTCCTTAATACAAAAAAGTCTCTTTCTTTTAACACATACTCCAGCATGATATACAAGTATAAATTTTGTTTGTACAATTCTGTTAGTTTTTAATGTCACAATATTGATTGTAGTAAAAAAAAAAACCTATTTCTCTCTCCTAGTCATCGTGTTACACTGAAAAATAATGGTGAACAGAAGGATTGGCAGAGAACGGTTGTCCTTCATCTCCTCCAATGTCTTAACCTCATCTCATTTCCCATCAACCCCTCCTCCACATCGTTCTCCCTCCTCCTCCTCCTCCTCCTCTCTCTTCCTACAACAACACCATCTCCTCTCCACCTTCCTCCCCCGTCACTCTTCATCTCTCTATTGGAGTTCCTTCCCCTCCCTTTATCCCATCATCCCCTTCTCCTCTCGTTCTGTCCTTCCCAGTGGCCTTGTGCTGAAATTGCAATAATAATGCAGTGCCACACCCTCTCTGTCCCATGGGCCAACACCTCTCTCTCACATGTACATGTATATATATATATATATAGTCTACACACACACACACACACACACTCACACACACACACACACATATCCACTTGCTCTCAGCATAGGTGGGCCACTAACGTCCATCCATCATGATGCTCGATGCTCGTGGAGAAGCAGTACAGTGAGTCATGAACAACACAGTGATGGATTGCAGCAGAAATGTGAGCCGTAAGCTTCTGCATCGCTGTTGAATTCTGCTTAGTTCGCAGCATTGTCACAATAAAGGTTTCTGTCTGATGAAAAAAAAAAAAGGAAAAAAAACAAGGGTGTATCTATTGAAACCAACTGTTTGGTAATTTAAGCAAATAACCGCAAGGCTTTCAGAGGTGAGCAGCTTCTGCAACTGCCTGGAATGTTAATGAGATTGCCTCTCTTAATTAATCGAAAAGTTTATTGCCTTTTACACTTTCTTGTCCCCAACACAGGGAGCCCTAAGACAGTGGACAAAGCCAACCTTGTAAAAGAGCAGAATACTGCTGAAGGAGAGCGCTGCACGTTTATGCAAATTTAGCAAATATCTAACAGACGTAATGCAGAAACTCAGCAGAGCAGGACAACACACAGTAAATTGCCCAGTCAGAGCTGAAGAGTGAGTAATAGATGGTATTTCAGGTACGAATAGAGGACACGGGTTTTTGTTACACGAAGAGTGTTAAGTGCTTAAAATGTGCTTTTACTGAAGTTTTTCTCAATGAAATAAATTGAGCGTTCCTGAAAATAAAACCAAATGTTCACAGCCGATGTCTTAACCAGCACAGATATTTCTGCTCACCTTAAGACATGTAGAGGAAAGACAATGTTAAAAACTGATATGATACAATAAAATGTACCTCTACCAGTGGTGAATGACAAAGGCAGGCAGCCAATAAAACTTACACAAGAAAATCTGAGACTCTGGTATAAAAGGGAAATAATATACAAGGTGAGTTTGAGAGGATATAATATTTTCTAGGTTATCTTTTCTATCACATGATATGTAGGTCAACCTACCTAATCGCTGTGTGTGTATGTGTGTGTGTGTGTGTGTGTGTGTAGAGACACAGGCATGAGAGTGCAGGAGGCACAGAGCAATCATTTTCTTGGAGCATTTCAGCAAAAGCACATGGGCACACTTTCAAAAAGCACTCTGTCCATTTTCCACCACATCACCTCTCTTCACTTCTTGTCTTCAAGCCTCCACCCTTTTCTTCTTTAGCTGTTTTATCTGTTGATAAAAGGTTGTCTTCTTTACGGAGAGGCTCTTTGTCAAATGCACAGTCAGCAAAGAGGCCTCAGTGTTTGTCAAGAGGTGAAACACAGTACGGTACAACTTCCACCTTGATCCCCTGGATTGTATTTCTGGATATTTATACACCAAAGTCAACGGAGAGATTAAAATGACCCTGGACTCATCCACAATTCCCTCGAGGATTTTTCTCAAAACAAGAGAGTGCAACCACGCTGTGTAGCCACAGTGTATAAAATCCATACAGTTCACCCTGACTCTAAACCTTCAGCAAATTTTTTAAATAACCTGCAGCTAAAAGCAGAGGAGTAGTTCCAGTCCACGAGCACCATGGCCGCTTCTCTGTGTACGAGCTGAGCTGCTGTTCCTTGTATAGCTGCAGCTAAATATAAAGGTGAACAAAGGTAGTACTTCACACCAGCACAGAACAACACAAGATATTTTTGAAGTTTTTATCCCAACTCCAGCAGAACCTTCGAAACACTGCTACACCTTCACCTTCAAGAAAAGGAATTGCGATACAGGTTTGTCCATTGACCTGTGTGTTTCGTTCTGTCTAAGTGGAAGAAAAACTGATGGTTCCAGCTCTACCTGTAATTACTCATGTCTGTGTCAATTTTGAAGCAAAATTTAGCATAACAAACAAAAGTTTAGCAAAACAAATAGAAACATTTTTATTCATTCAAAAACATGTGAATATGAAAACCATTTTAAATAAACAGTTAAGTATTGCACTAACTGCACTAATTTGCTTTCCAACAAACAAGACTGAAGTTGCTCCACATAAGTATGAAGCCACAGTCAGGAAGTGAAAAAGAAATATTTGTTTTGCCCTCTGGTAGCATGTTGAATCTGACATGTTTTTTCATGCTTGCAGAAAAAAAATGAATAATCCAAGTAATCCTCGAATCCATTCTTGCATCATTTAAAACTGATATATCAAATCGCACTGACCTCTGGCCCTTTTTCATGGTTTTGTTTTAGTGAGCAGACCTGAAGCCATGAAAGCTGTACCAATGGGATTGCATGGCTCGACTGACAGGTTCTCTGAGTGAAGTCATCACTCATGACGGTAATATCAGACCCTTGTCATTAACCATGCAGGACAACAGTGTTCACAGTTGTATTGTTTGTTTCTAAGTTCTGGTGAAGACAGTGGATATGCATGGTCTACATTTGAAATCTGTGAAGGAAGCTGCTGCACATTTTGCAAAATATCCTTTTTTGTTTTACACTTGGAGTTACTTGAGAAGACTGACTGCTTTTTTAAACCTGAAAACAAATGATGCAATATTTGCAGTCCTTCAGGGCAGTTTGCTATGCTTTAGTTTCTTTTCCATAACAGCGTGAAACTCAGTAAAATACAATGTATTTCGTAATGTTATTCAGTTCTTCAAGACAACGCCAACATTTTAAAACACACTTGTTCAATTTTTAATGGGGTGAATGTGATGCTTTACGGGAGGAGATGTCGAGCAAAGTTCATTTCAGCATAAACTTAAAGCATATTTTGCCCACATTAAGAAAGTGAAACTGAGATTTTCACAAACTCATGTTAGTTTAGTATGTCTACTTGTTCACTAATTATCCTTTTGATGTTGATCAGTTAACACTGTGTGATAAATTATTGTTTTTATTTTTTTTCCCCTGGTAATTCGTCTGATTAGTGAACTAAACAGCAAGTGCTAAAGCTGGAAGATAAACAGGAATCACTGGTTCTCGGTCGATTGCTCACAACATAATACAAACTGCAGAAAATTCCCACACAAAATGTGTGACTGCTGATAACAAGCATCAGTAGGGAGTCCCTTCAGAGAAATTGTCTTACTTTTCATACGTAGCAGTGACGAAGAATGCGTAGACTCGCGTGTGCTTATGGTGTCGGATTTGGATGATGAGCTCTGGGATTCCCAGCCGGATGTGGTTCAGTAGCCATAGTAACGTGTGGTCATCTGTAGTGTCTGTGGCAGGAAATGAAAAACAAAAATACACTTTCAGCTCTTCCCACGCATGGCTGTGTGCAGGAGCTGCCGAGAACTCCCACAGTCTTCTACTATTTATCCCTGAGAAGCAGCTGGAGGTTAAGTGTCATACTACCAAACACTTAAGAACATCTTTTCTTGTCTGCCTCCTCGGGCTTCTGATAGAATAAAAAATAATAGTTAAAGGAAGAAATCACAGAAATAAACAATTACTGCTTTTGCCTCTGCCCCGGGAAGGGCAAATTTACAACTCTGCATTTAAACTCCATAGTATATTAAACTCTGGAAGGAAATATGCATTTTGTTGCTCACCAACAGCAGTTGTTGAAGGAAAATATAAAAGACAAATTGTGTTAAATTGCATAAAAAGATTTTGTTTTGTTTGTGTGATTCGGGATTGCTAATAATGGGCCTCATTTGCTGAGATCAGAAACAACAGGTGATCAACTAAAAATACTGAGTAATCCCAAACACAAACATGAGTTTTCTAATGAGCATTTTTAAGTCTATTAATGCTGTTTTCACTGTGAAAAGACTGGATGGAAAGCTGAGTGCTCAAAAAAACAAAATCAAATGTGACATGTAACTGTTTCTGATCAGAATCTGTGGAGAAAAAAATGGAGGAATTCAAGGAAGAATTCAAAAAAGGCACACAAATAAAGCTAATAAAATCTAAGAATAAAACTTTTGGGATCCAGCTTAGGAAATGCAGTCTGAAGCTGAGTTGGTTTGTGCCTGTTTTTCAAAACAAGGTTGAACTTATTACCAATACAGCCTTTTCAAATCACATTGTGCTGATAAATCTCCATTAACATACACTCTTTTCAGTATTTTACACACTCTCGTAGAGACAACTGTTACACTACTGTATAGTCAGGAAAAGGCACTAAATTTAAAATGTGTGCTACATTTTTGGTCAAACAATTTTCAGTGTATCTTTTCAACCAAATAGCATTCGCATATTCATGCAATATCAACTTTGCACATGTTTTTAAAAGTTTTCACATGCATAAACCTGCAGCAGATGAGGCCCAATAAGGGCACCTAAACTGGTTTACAGACCTTTGTTTACACAAGAGAGAGTTGTAAATGAGACTAGACAATGCCTTCCCCTGAATGTTTGTGATAGTGTGCATGTTTGCTTTTAATCTTTAGAATTTGTGTATTTTAATTTTAGGTCATGATGCAGAAGTGAAACACTGAACATTTTCTTCAGCTGAATTTGAACTGCTTTCAAAAACATGACAAATATATTTGTCAAGATGCCAAAACACACTTTGAGCAAAGTTTTACATTCATTGCATGGCATGAGAGAAATAAAATACATCGGGACACCTAAAAATTTATCAAACTGTTTACGCTTGTGCTGCCAAGAAACGGATGACTTTCACAGCAGCGTTATCAATTACAAGAATTCCAAAAGTCAAATAAAAATGAAATATATTTCTTTAATGATCTCTGAAAACTATTTCAAGGCTAATTTACAGTTTACAGAGAGAAGGTTTAGCGTTTGAGAAGCACTTATTGTGATATACTTTGTTTATAGGTTCACAGGTTCTCTTTTTCTGCCCTTAAAAAAAAAAAAAAACTTCAAACTGATGGTGTGTTTTACTGAGAGAGAATCACCACTCTAGTGTGAACAAAATATATAAAAAAAATAAAAAAAATATGAAAAAGTTAGAACATCCTCTCATCCCTCCAAAAGGATGATTTAATAGTATGAGTAAATTTTAGATTTTATCAGCATCAGACACTTCACTCAACTGTTATCACAGCAAGAAAAATTCAGAATTTCCTAAAATCTGTCACTCTAAATTATACAACAAACCTGTCACTTTCAGTAAATCAAACCTAAAAACGTGGATTAAAGCACTGATCAGGTGAAGGCCCTGTGGTCAAGAGGCTGAATTCACACACTTCAGGGATAACTTGAGAGCTGAGGAAGCATTATGTTATTTAGGTTTCTTACACAGAGAAATACAGGCATGTTTGTGTGCGTTTGACTGACCTGCAAATGTCATGAGAACGTCGCAGTTCTCCGTGGGCACCGTCTTCATCCAAGACTTATGAGACATGATGTGTCTCCCAGCCTGCAGCAGCCGCTTCCCAAACAACTTATCTGAAAGACAGCGGCAGGAAGGACGGAGAAAAGAAAGCAGGAGAGTCACCTTTTCAAAGTCAGATCGCGTAAGAAGCAATGACATTTTTAACATTTTCAGCCCCCCACCCATCCGAAACAAAAAAACAAAACAAAACAAAACTCACCCTCCACCCCCACCCACGATGAAACACCCATAATTGTTCATTTCCACGGGACAGATTTAAATGTCACGCCCCTTTACCTCACAACACGAAGGCTGACAGAAATAATCCTGCCCTGCCAACAGCAGAGGCCACGCATTGTCTGTCTGAGTATTCACACACACTTACAGACACACTCGGCTCAGTCAGTACGACGCTGGTCTTACACTGGTTGCTCCTCAACGAAAACCTCACTCTCAGGGACCCCCACCTCTGGCATTTTCTGAGTGAAACAGCTTCTCATTGCTACAGAATCAAAGTCTCAACTATGCAGAGTAATAATATGATTTACTGTACTTAAGTTTATGAACACAGTCTTTAATGTTAAATGAATATACCTCAACTGCAACTGCAAAGTGACGCAAAATTATAACTGGAACATCTGAAAACTGCAGCCTGAAGGCGAGAAGCTGCACCGTATGGATACTGTCGCGTCATGGAAAAGTAAATGAACTTCATCTTTGCTCTGACACCTCTTTCATCAATCACCAACACTGGAGAGTCTCACGTTCCCACTGATACGTCACTGCAAATAGCTTGAAGAGCAGCAGGCGGACTGTGACTGGTGTAAGACCAGAGCCCACTCAGCTGTCAGACCACACTTTGCGGAAACTGTTTACAGGACCTTCAATATTAGACACAACAGTCTGAAGAAAGCTGTAGCTACCACAGGCCCTGTCATCTTCAGAGTGAAGAAACTGGAGTCATGTGCAAAGATCATAAAAAAGACATGCTGAGCATCACAATAGTTATCAAGTGATTGACTCTTCCTCCTTTAACTCTATTAAATATTCTATTTATCTGCCCTTATTTAATGCCTTCACAGTGTGGCTCAGGTCACGTTTGACCTTAGACAAGAACATCCTCACAATGGTAACGGATTCAGTTGGGGTGAAAAGTCAGTCTGACATTAATGAATTAATGATTAATCATTTGTGTAACTTTTAGAAAGCAGGAAGACAATGTTGTTGGGTTTTTTTTCAGATTTCTCAACACAAATTTCTGGAATAAAACATCCAATCACCCATTGAAGAATTGTTTCACACAACTATAACAGCTGGCTAACTGTTTTTTTCTTCATTTGTCACATGTATCTAACAGATACAGGTCAAAATTAACCCAGAACAGCCTCTGTGTACAAATATTTGGAGCACCAAATCTCATATTGTACTTTCTTCTTATTCTTTTTTAAAGGTTTGTTCCGTTTGTTAAACGTATTCACATTTCAAGGTAAAAAACAATTTAGGTTCTGTTTACTGCCCACTATTATTCTGACCAAGCTGTGCGTGGGAGTCGAGTGGCAAATTAAAAAAAGAATAAGTAAATCAACAAAATAAGTGAATTGACAGGATGCTGTATTACTGAACAATTGAAATGCATTTCATCCAAGGCCATGGTCCAGCACGTCCAGTACTGCTTACACAGTTACAGAAGTGAATACACACAGAAACGGCTGTCAAGGTCATGGCAAGCAATAAATTTAACTATGATATCACCACCATTAGCATGATGGTGTAAATCTGACACTCTCTGTGTGGATCCACTAAACACCTGTCACATAAAAACATCTTTGTGCCGCAGTTCAGTGTTCCCCTTCTCCTTCCTGGAACTTACACTGAATGGACACATGACCGTCTGGGAGGGATCAGGAGAAAAAAGCCCAGAGAACCAACATGCAACAAGGAGCTGCCACTCAAACTGAAACACCATTACAGCTGGAAGATATTACAGTAGGTGAACATGCTGTATCTGCTAATGTTTTTTTTAATGCATTGCAATCCCGATATGGTTTACAAAAAATCCAGATGATTTAATGTCTCTTTTAGTTTTTGATTTCTTCTATCAAATACCAGTGCTTGTTCTCTTGCTCCAAATTTAGACTAGCAGTGACTGTGCCATGTTTTGGATTTTGTTTTTCTTTTTTTCTATTTTTACATCTCAGATGGAGGCGTATCAAATGCACTGCACTTCAGGGACTGAGACACTGATTTGCTTGGTCAACGAGCAGCCAAAACAAAATGAAAGCATAATGATTTCACTTTAAAAAAATGTCAGTAAACTGGGCCTTCAGGCTTAGCCATATGTTTTGATCCAGGTCTCACTACCTGTCTCTTTCACCATCACATTGTTTATTATGTCTAGTCCAGTTGGGCTCCACTGACTTAAAGCTAGGGTAGACGATGTTGTCCAAAAGCACTTTTTGTCATACTGAGTGAAATGCTCCTCGCCCCCTGGGAGAAGTCAATACATTATGTGTACGGAAAAAGGTGCGGAACAAATCTGACAACAGTAGCGGCCAAAGGACAGTAAAAACTCCTACCAATCATAAGACGCGGACCGCTCTTAAGAAACCAATCAGATCCCTTCGCCGTTCTACCAGCCCCCTGCGCGTTCATTTCAATGGCGTGCACTGGCCCTGGTTCAGTGCCCACGCGCGTTGCCAAGGCGCTCTCGGCTCGCGTGAAAAATAGAATGAAGCGGAGCGGGCGTGCTGCGCTCCTATGCGCGTTGTGTGCGGCAGTCAGAAAGGTTAATAACATTGGAGGCGATCACAAACTCCGTGCGCGTGGCGCTTCCGCGTCCAGGGCGTTCGCTCCCAACGGGAGCTCCTCCAATGGGGTGGGAGCTGGGGGGAGCCTTGGGGAGATGCTACATTCGCGCTACATGCTCGTTTTCCAAGATCGCCGACCCTAGCTTTAAATAACAAGGAGACAAGGAGAGTGTGAATGCACAGTGTTTGAAAACATAACTTAGTGCAGTTCATGTCAGTGTTGTACTAAGCATACTCCATACATTATTGATGTTGCAATGATGACATTTGCACTATTTTGTATAGTCCTAGTAACTTCTTAATATTTTCATATATGGAATTAAAGCATTAAACACAGGATTATTAAAAACAACCCTGTTAGTATAAACAATGTTAATAGAACAAACTGTGCAGATCAATATTTTTTAGACAAAAAGAGCAAATCAGTTAGTATGATTGGCAGTACTTTCATGCACTGAATAATCCAGAGAGAAAAGCCACTGAACTCTACGGTGTCCTACAACTCAACACACAGCTTTTTTAATATTTTGGTTTCATGCTTATTCTATTATCAGAAGAACATTCATTTGGGCATGTGTGAAAGCCTTCCTGAACGCTGATATGAATGAAATGAATGAACTCTGCTCCCCTTGACAATGTGGGTCTTGGTTCACTTGCAAGCAGTCTTTCGAGCGGACCTTGGGAGAGGACGTGGCGTGGATCGCAATACACTTCGGGTAGCAAACAAACGGAGCCAATGGCGCAAATCAGAAGCAGGCGGACAAAGACAGAGTTGGAAAATGTCTCGTGGGCAGATGTATAGTGGTGAGGGAGTCCTGGCGCTGATTGCTATCTCTTCAGGTGACTACAAGTCACGGTTTGGAGCTATCCTGACAAGGCTGAGCAGTGAGGATCTAAGAGCAGCTATCTTATATACAAAGAGTTCCAAAAAAAAAAAGAAAACGGTTTGACAAAGACAGCATCACAAAGGTTCACAAGTGAGTCTAATACACTGAAAAGGACCTGAAGTTTGTGAGCATTTTTTGAGACAAGTGCATATATACAAGTAAAATATTCAGCTTTCGCAACTTTAACACCCTACTGATAAAGCATAGAAGGCAATCACGCAGGAGATCGGGAGAAATTTGAAGATTGTCCTTTTTCCACTTTCTCTCTGCCTGTCTACAGGCGTGTCTGAGTGCACAGGCGGACTCATTCAGCCAAGGCTCAGTCTGGGGCTTTACGCTCCTCAGAGTCACTGATGCAATAGAGTTTAACCAAACCCAAAACCCCTAAATGAACTGAGTCTCAGACTATCCTGGTGTGAAAGCAGCTTATAAAAACTATCAGCACTGATATGTGAGGTCGTGCTCAGATGCTCACAAGTTTATATCCCTCTGCCCACAGTGTAGTTAAGTTATTTTATGGATTATGGATAAATTAAATGCAAAATTATAACTTCAACTATGGGATCAATAAAGCTTCACCAACAACAATAACAACAACAAAACACTTTGCCAATCTGTTGACTGGTTGAGAGGAAGTTCACAGTCCCTGAAAAAACCAGGAAGCAGGTGTGGCTGAGATAAAATACCAACATGCAGAGAGAATCGGGTAACTCTTCTAAGTTTAAGCTAATGTTTTTTGCTAACTCATCACTGTTAGTGTGGATATATTCTTAATTTTAATGAAATTTACAGTCAAGTATCATTCGTGCTGCTGTCAGGTCGACTTAGATCAGGATTTTGATGGGTTTGTCCTGCTGGCAACAGGAGTTTAGTAAAATAGCAAATAAGATGGCAAAGTAACGGTGAGCCGGAGACCAGGACAATGAGAGAGACAAGAACATTTTTCATTTCCTTTTGAGAAAAATTGTAGAAAGTGAACCTTTGTGTTTCTAATTTCATGATATTAGTCCATTTTAACTCTTCACATCCAAAAGTGGTGGCACTAAAGGCTTCAGTATACTCCCCCGTCGCTGCCACGGCGTTCCTACGCCGGCAACCCGACGCCGCTACTGAACATATCTTGCTCCTGCGTCAAGGGAACACCCTCCTCTGCCAAGCCGCTAGCAGTCACAACAACAATGCGGCTTCCGTAGCTCCGGCTTTACCTAGACATAGATTTATAGACATATATTTCTAGACGTAGGTATCTAGACATGCGTGCATTTACCGAACATATATCTGCATATATGACATATCTGGTGACACCGGGCTGTGGTGGAGGAGAGACTGAGCGGACCGTGATGAAATATTGGTGAAACTAATGAGCTTTTGGACGATTAAAGCCGTTTGAGGAGCGGCTATACACATAGCCCTGTCTGCTAACAGTGCTAACACTGCTAACAGTATAGGGATGTGCGCCGCTCAATTTTGGATCTCAATTTCTCCCGAAGCACTGTTCGGATCAGAAAAGCATTCCGGGCGAGTTCTACTTTATTCTATAAACAACGCGAAAGCGGACCAATCACAGCCCTCGACGTTCACGTCACCACGCGTCGAAACGACGCGAAGTCACAATTTTCGGGAGGCGCACGTCAAGCCCCAACGTAGCCCGTCGTAGGGCTACGACGTCGACGTCGTAGGAACGACGTAGCGGCGACGGGGGAGTATACTGAGGCCTTAAGCCGACACTGCTCATTTCCAGTCTGAACAGTGGCGTCACCAGCAGCAGGAAGACAGTGGCGAACAAGCTGGTGCACTGAACATCCTTGTAAGGCAGATCCTGTCCTCAGTGGTTTGTATAAAACAAAACAGCTTTGCTGTGTTTTCAGTTTGCTCCACAAGCCAAAAACAAGATACAGCATTACTGGCCTGTGTAAAAACCTCTTTTAATAATGATACTTTGTTGACTTCATCTGGATTCAAATGATAACACAATCATTTGGTGTTTCATGACAAAATAATTATTGTTTCAATTGTTTTATTTATGTTTTGCCTAATATTCAATTTCATGCCTTTACCAACATGCCATTTAGTTTTAAAACATAGAAAGGGAAAGGACAGTAAATAAAAAATGCACTCCACTCCATAAATCTCAGGGCTACCTTAACAAACAGAAGGAAATGGCATCTGGCTGAAGATGGCATCTTCTGTTCAGATTAATCCAAACATATTGAAAGTACAATCTACAGACTGTCAGTTGGAGAACACATCACTATTTAATGAATCTCTCAGGTTACTTACAAAAAGACAACGCCATCTGGCTCCATGCTGCTTTCCCCCTCTGAAGAACATTTCCAAACATCACAACAGGCTGAAGAGCAGACAGGGTATGTTTGACTTTTCAAACCTGAGTGCTTCTTCTCGGTACAGAGAAGCGACTGGTTGCTTCGCCGTGCTTCAGATGAAATGCTGCAGGCAGAGCTGTGGCATGACAGCAATTCTAATGAGTCCTGTATTCATCACTGAGGGCAACACATACAAACACCTCTGAACGGCCGGCAGATTGGTTCCTCTTCCACAAAGCTTCAATTTATGCATTTCAATACTGCGCGTGACCTCAGACGGTATGCACGCAGGAGTGCGTTTGTTACTTTACAGAACATAAACAGTGACTTATACATCGTCCATCAAGCCTTTGCTGTGAAGACTGGGCCTGTCTGATAGGCTTCTGTGGGTATGTATTGGAGTGTGTCTTTGCACTGCACAAACAAATCACCTTGTCACTTTGAGGAAAAGGGTTTTGTCTCGTCTGGAGGAACAATTTCCCTGAATGAGCACAGCTGAGGCTACAGCGAGCTGAGCAGGCATGAGACTGTTTTAATAGCCGAATCATCAGGTCTTTCTGGGGTCATCATTATTCAAACACCAGCAATTCAAAATGCAATATAGTCAATATTTGAATGTGGAATAAGGACATTTGTGCATTCTCGGTTGTTCATTATTTCTAGCATAGTGAATCTCTGTGCTGGAGGGCTGTGATCTCTGAGTTGACTGTGTCACGCTCATGCTGAGTGTTGCAGAGAGCTTTACTGGAGCAGAGGAAGCGGCATCATTATATTACTGTGAAAAAGTGAAATGGGCAAATCCTGTGCAAATACTCTGCCTGCACAATGAATACATTCGAGAGAGGGATCGTGCAGTGGCAGATCCTCAATCACAGGAACTATAACAATAAACAGATTCTGGCAAAAGTTATTAGAGTAATAAACAGAAGTGTCCTGTAGACCCGTTTATTTCAACAGTTTTTAGAGTCAAAGCACTTTTTTTATTTAATAACAGCACACCAATTAAAAAAATAAATTAATCAAAGCTATTTTACTTTGCTGTGGACATGAATCGATCAACTTGTCAGCTGGTGTTAAGAGCCCATTCCACTTTTTATTTTATGCTGTTTTGAGTATATTTATATTTTCACTCAGGGAAATTTTCACTGTGCAAAATGGATTGATTGAATTGTATAGTTGGATTTTTATGTGTCTGTTCAATTTAACAATGAATGTGAGCAAAAGTCAAACAAAAGTTTGCATTTAAGTTTGATTGGGACATTTTTTCTGCTGAACCATTTTCCCCCAACACCTAGCAGTCACGGGGAGGGCTAATTTCAACGGCACTCCTGTTGGGGCCACCCTGCGAACAGAAGCATTTGGTTTTGGATAAGGAGCCACTTCTGGGATGTTTGCATTGAACCCTTCAGCCAGCGCCCAAGCCTGCTGAGCACCCATGAGTCATTGTATGCAGATTCCATAATCACAGTGACTGAAGTTATATCCTAGGTCGCACGAGAGCATCAACAGATTCAAGTGGTGCATCTTACCATCTCCATCTTCCCAGATGATTTTTCACCAGGACAGTGATCTCAAATACACCTCCAGGCTGTGTAAATTCTAATTAACCAAGAGGGTGAGTGTTGGAGTGCTGCGCCAGACGACCTGGTCTCTACAGTCACCTGACCTAAACCTAACTGAGATGGTTTGGGATGTGATGGGCCACGGTGTGAAGATAAACGAGCTAATGAGTGCTCAGAAGAACTCCTTCAAGACTGTTGGAAAACCATTTCATTCAGGTGAATACCCCATGAGGCTCAACCAAAAAATGTAGGGGGTTTCTGCTTTGGATGTTTATGAATCGTTGCTTCCTTTGGTGTTTTTTGTTAATCAAATGGTAACAACAATAAGAATGTAGCAGCTACTCATTGCTTGACACATCAGAGGCCAAAAAGCAATCTGATGCTGTTATGCACTTTTAAACTTTGATATAGTATTCTTACAAGAGATTCACCTTCAAGTCAAAGTTCATCATAGGTTGCTTTGCCCCTTGGCAAATCAAGTCTTTCATTACAATTTCAACTAAAAAGCCTCGGATGCTGCTGTATTAGCACAGCCCTGTTTTTATCTACTGAAGTTATTGTTGATGTGAATGGCAGATATCTCATAGTTGCTGGAATCCTGAAGCAAAAAAAAAAGAAATATTTTGTTAGTAAACATCTATGGACCTAACGTTTATAATGTAGGTTTTGCTAATAAGTTACTTTCCGATCTCCCCAATATATGCACTTGATGATTTTTGTAGGAGATCTAAATTGTGTTTTAATTATCACACTTAATATAATTTATTCACAATATGCAGCTGAAACTCATGAAATTATTAGCTTCTTAGGGTGTTTTCACACCTACACACTTTAGCTCGACCTAACAGAGTTTTTGGACGGAGCACGGCGCGACTGGGTTGCTGTGGAAGCGCCACTCGCTCTAGTTGTCACTCTAACTCACCCGCTCTGAGAGCGGCTGAAAGGGGTAGTCTCGGAGCAGCTTGGGTCGGGATGTGGCGCGGCAGATGTGTGAAAGCGCAGCGGCTTTAGCTCAACCCAAAGTCTAGATATTGTGCCTTTATGAACTACACAGGCACCCGTAATCAGCTCAAAAAAGTGATCACATGTCAAAATGGCAGAAAGAAGAAAGTCTCTGCCGCTCATTCTCTAGCAGACTGATAACGATGCTTTTTTTCCACCGGATGTTGCGTGATTGTAGCCCGCCCCTTTCCTTTTATTATTGACGGGTAAGTGACAGGATTGCACACATATTTGATTCTTGCGGTTCCATAGCAGCGGTGCAACAGACAAATTTACCGGTACTTTTTTTTTCAGCGTGAAAAATGCAATGTGTGGCGTGAGTGCGTGACCAGAGACCGAAATGCGTGACTGCCATGCTCAATGGGTGGCAAGCTGCAGCAAGGCTGCTGTTTTGGTTTTACGCCAACTTCCGCCTGGTTGTCATGGATACCCCACGCTTCCCTTGTTTAGAGCGGCTGCTCTGCACGGTCATGAAAAGCATATGTGAAAAGGGACCGTATTAGCTGAAAATTGAAAAAATGTATCTTTTTTCCTGGTGCTGCTGTCTTTTGCTCGACCCAAATATATGTGAAAACAGCCTTAGATGCGAAAAAGGCATTTGGTAGGGCTGAGTGGGATTACCTGTTTGCAGTATTGAATAAATTTGGATGTGTTGCTGAATATATAAGCCAGTGTCCATACAAAAGGTATTCATTATGAATATTTGGGTCTTGAACATGATTGTCGCCATGGCTGTTCTCTATTGCCTTTGCTATTGAGACTGTCAACTGCTCTGAGTTCATCCCCATTAATTAGGAGTATTGCCCAGAATGACATTCAGCAGAATATGAAGTGATGTAATATGCTGATGATTTGTTACTGTATGTTACTGATCCCATGGTTCCCATCCCTGTTGTTAAAAGTATTTTGGAGACCTCTCGTTCTTTTTCAGGTAACAAATTAAATTTTAAGCATATCTCACTCAATGTATCAGCTTGCATCAGCTAATGTCTCTCCCTTCTTCCTAAAGATTAAATATGATATTTAAAATTGGGGCAGTTTCTCACTGAATATCTCATTAATTGGAAAAATCAATGTTTTCAAAATAATTACAATGCCAAAATGTCTTTATTATATTGATTTATCTTTATTTCTATGTTATTATAATTTATTTATTTCACTCAATCCGTTTTTTATGCCAAAACAATTTTTTGATTCACCAGATAAAGTCATCACTCCCTTTATTTGGGATAGGAAGTCTCCACGAGTTAGTCAGACTTTACCACAGAACTGTAGACTAAAGTACAGAGCGGATTCTGTTGGACTAGATAGGACAAATAATTTTGAGTAGTCCAGCACTCTCCCCTGGTCCCAGGCCGGGTTGCTGTACAAACAGAGAAGACAACTGTTGCAAATTTTTTCAGCTTGTATTCCACAGGATTTCTCCCTTGTCAGCTGGTATTATGGTGAGCAGCCCGGTTCTGTCTGGGACGCACATCCTTTTAATCCCTTCTCCACCATCCCTGAAGTTGAGACTGTGTCCTGCCTAGTGAGATTAGGCTATGATGAATCGTGGAATTAGCCTTTTTTTCATCAATAAAAAGAATGTGGAGAAAAAGAAGAAAAATCCAAGGCAAAAACTTACTATAGGTTTGTATCTACATAGAGAAATGTTCCTAAATAATGGGTATTTCGGGAAAGAAAAAAGATCATTTCTGAGTTTCAATGCCTATTTGGTCCTGCAAGAGAAACCAGGTTGCTGTGGAGCAGTTTGGCCCAGGACCAACAGTGATACAGATAGAGCCTGTATTACTCACAGCTTCCTCATACTGAGATGTCTGTTCCTGGGCTAACGCTTATCAGAGAGCAGCCAGGCAGGCAGAGCGAGTAGGGTGTCTTTCTGTGATCTGAGTCGCTCTCTGAAGCATTTCTGTGGGATGTTTGTGTTTGCACGTGTGTGTGAGTCGGAGATATAAGGTACCAGATTAATAGGATGTAAGTCAGTTATGAAACTCAGACAGGGCACAAAACTGAAGGTCACCAGCACTTAAAGGGAGACTTGATGATGCATTCAGTTCAGTCTTCAGCAACTGTGTGAGTTGGTTTGATAACTGGCTGTTCTGCATACTTGAGTGAAGCTGCTTTGGGGCAAATCTTAACATTTTACTGAATGGGAAGATTATTTCGATTTTATTTCTGAGATTTTGGGCCCGGTTTTCAAGCAAGGACAAAACAGATTATTCAGAATTTAATTTCTGATCTCAGAAGCTGGTTACAGATACAGACTAACATGCCGTTATCATGAAATAATCTTACAGTATAGTAAACTTCAGGAATTCAGATATATTTCATTATCATTAATGATTCATCTTCCAAAATTACCCAGATCTCCATCTTTTTTTACTTACCATTAAATTCATTCAATCTATAACAAAATCACTATTTGTTGAGGTAAACTAAAGTAAAACCGTGATCAGTATTTTGTATGCACTGCCTTAAGAGATTTATATTTTTGTTATTTCATTTGCAATCCTACCAAGATGTTGTTCTTTATGCATATTTTCCATGTCTAATTTTTCTAAAGAGAGATGTTACTTGTGAATCTGACAGGACTGCTACACTGCTGCCCAGGCTTTCCTTGACAAACATAAAAAATATTAGTTCATGCGAAATTGTATTAAAAGGCCAAATGAGACCATAACATCAGTGACCATTATTCAATTGAAAACATCTGAAAATTTACAAAAAGGAGATAATACATTCTAAGGCATGGGCTTTGCAGTGCAGTTTGTGATTTGCTGGAGGTATTGGAGAAATTCGCCCTTTCTGGTCTATATATCCCTGCCTAAGCTGAAGAATTTTATCACCAGTCTGACAAAATCAATCCCGTCCTCAAAGTGATTAATACCACCTCACTTCCAGATGATGCAAAACACATAAAATCAACGGATTTGAAAATATATCTAAAGCGTTGCAGCCTTACAGCAGTTTAACATTGAGGCAGCAACACCAGGAATAGATTTTCATTATTTGGGGCTCATATCGCAACAGATATGAGGCCGTGACTACCGTACATGTGCCGAGACTCAATGTACTGAATACATATAAACCTATTTCAGATTTTCTGAAGAAAAAAAAAGTTTCAAAATAAGTCATAAAAAAATTTTTCTAAGAGTTTTGCCACAAAAGCTGTATCCTTGAGTTGTATCTAATAGAAAATGTTATTGTGCTGTGTAAATCAACTTATTTTAAGAGCAGCATAAATATAGGTTATGATTATTTCCATGCAAGGTTTAATTATTAAACCACAACGTAACAAGATATACATTTATACTCCCAAGCAGAAGAAAGCTCACATACTCCCACCAGACACTTTATTAAGGACTCTTGTACAATTTGATATGATCCAATACAACAGCACTGCAATAAAATCTGACTTTACCAGGATAATGATGACCAGCTTCGCTTGGGACATCAGACCATTAGTTTTAATTATTTAATTTGATCTTTTAGAGGTCATGAGCGCTGTTGAGTCGGATTCCTATTCATGACACGGAGAAGTGTACCTTACAGCCAGCCCATATGGAGGCACAGAAATGACAAATACCTCAACTTGTTTTGGCCAGATTTCAGGGCATCTCATCAACCCTACCAACAACAACAAAAATAAACATACAGAAACGGTTGAGATCACAAGTTCCTTAGTTTTAAGCACATGTAGGTCCTATAAAACAGAAAAAAATATATACACTGGAAAAGTCAGTCAAGGGAACAAATAAGCACCCAAAAACAGGGGTGCAGCAAGATTACCATCCAGAACATTTCAGGACACTGAACCCCTAAAGGTATAGTGATGCACTTTACTTTCAGAGAGTGCTTTCTTCCTGTGAATTTAACTGGATTCTGCAGCAGCCGTCTGCGCATCTCGAGGAAATAAATGCAAACCAACTCTTCTTATCGTTCTCAGCCTTCCTCCTCTTCCTCCAGGTTCCGAATGCTGTTTTGTTTTATTGTTGCTGTACCTCACTGTAGCCTTTCAAACCAGGGATCCAAGTCTGCTCACAGATCAACAGACACTACCAACTCCACACTGCATCCTTCGCTTCACGGGCAGCGATACACACAGATGTATTTTATTGGATATAAAGGATCTTCCTCCCATTGTAACAGAGCTCTCGTCTTGTGTCTCTCCTCTTTCTTTTACCTCAGTCTCCTCCACTATGATACACCATAGCCTTCTTGGAGTCCTGCTCTCTCTTCTTCCCTACTGCCATTCCTACATCTTTCTCTCATCCAAATCCACTCGCTTTGGACCCTGTGGGCAGAATCTATCAGTCTCTCCTTCTCTCCATGCTTTTAGTCTTATCTCTCAGCTCTCCTGTCTTCTCTCTCTGTCAGCCCATCTCAAGAGGTATTTGTCATCATCATAAACTGCACATTGAGCTCCTATGGATGAAACTTTCACACCAGACAGAAGGAAAGAAGAGGAGGGCAAAGCTCAACAGTGATACAAATAAACACAGCGACTTGTTCCAGTAGCAAAGTACAAGCACACTATGTGTCCTGCAAAATTCTTAATATCCACCAACCAGTGAAGCTTCCTTAATCAATCCAAAAACGTGTGTTGGGTCAAGTTGTGAATCTGAATCCAGGGCGTACCCTACCTTAGCAAATTGTTAGCTGCCACCCTGAACTGCATGTAGCAGTGTAGATGATTGACGGATGAAGGCGCCAACTCACTAGTCTGTGTGCAGCCGGTACTGAAGATTGATGGATTAATGGTTGGCAAAGAAGGATATTAATCAAGACAGGACAGTCTCTTACCACGCTAACAGCACTGTAAGTCCAAGTTTACATGCCGCAGTGTATGTGAGCAGCAGGAACAGAGGTTTACATAAGCATGCTCTAATAGCGAGAAGAGGCTAACATGGCTCAATAGGAATAAAGCATTCTGTTTAGTATGAATTCGTATTTTTTACAAGTAAAAAGAGATCATCAAAAACTCCTTCAACTTTGAATTGAGGATATGCAGAAGCTTGCTGAAGTATTCATATTTGGCAGCAGTCAAAACACCAGCAGTTTGCAAACGCATACGTTTTTTAAACCAGGTTTAAATAATTAAGTGGGTAAACAGCATTTTCATTTCCATGTGGATCTTAACAAACAAGTGTTTCCTCTGAGGATTAATAAAGTATTTGCATTCTATTGTGTTCTATATATTGCAGCCATTTTGCTGGCACTCTCGATAGTCTTGACCTGCGACTCATCCCAGTGTGGACGTCACAGTGGCGTTTTCCATGGTCTTCAGTGTATGTAATGTTTTTAAATGCTTGCTTTTTAAACGTTATATAAGGTGTCATACAAATAAAGATTGATTTGAATTAAGGTTGCTTATATTTCAATTTAGACAGAAAAGTATTAAGATAACAAAACATAGCTTCAAAACATGATCACCCTGTCCTGTCGAGGGATAAAACAGCCCGTATGTGACGATCATTTCTCTACTACGGAGGTAAGACGGGAGTTGTCTGTTCCACCTTTGTATGATATGAGATAAAGATGTGAATGCTTGTAGATGTCAGAGCTGTGATTTGCTCATTAACAGTCATAGAGAGGAGAATAGCAATTCATCTTTGGCTTCAAAATAGCAATGATTACATGTGACACTGGAGCCATCGGTGGCTGAGAGCCAAGAGGGGGACCAGGCGAGAGCCACAATGCTCACACAGCAGAACTGCCAGAGTATCACCTTTCTCCATCCCATCTTCTTTCTTTCCTACACATCACTGATTGTCTGTTCACTTGTCCTCACTGAATCTGCCTCTTTCACTATTTGTCTCCTTTTTTTCTGCCAAGTAGGCTAATCGATGGTTCATTCTAGGTTAGCTGGTTAAATTAAGGGAGCCACCTCACTGACAGAGCAAAGCAGCAGTGAGTAAAATCTCTCGCTGTCACACACACACGCACGCACGCACAGTCTTGTATTTCTATCCTTGTGGGGACCGTCCATTGACTCCCATTCATGTCTAGCCCCTAACCCTGACCCTTACCCTAACCCTAACCCACACCACAACAAAGCCTAACCCTAAAGAAATGTTTTTGCACTTTTACTTTTTTCAGTAACAACAACATGGTCAAGAAAACACTGTTTCTCCTACTTAGGACCGGAAAAAGGTCCCCACAAGGCACGTCGTTCCACGTTTTGCTATCCTTGTGGGGACATTTGGCCCCGACAAGGATAGAAATACAAGAACGCACACACGCACGCGCAGACACACACACACACACACACACACACACACACACACACACACACACACACACACACGCACGCACGCACACACACGTACATACACACCAACCCAGTGATGAATTCCTTTAACACTCAGCTAGCGCTTAGTCTCCTTCAGACAACCCGACTGGATATTAGGCGAGCTGAACTGAGCACCGTCATGGGGAGGGATTACGAATTATGAATAAGTGAGTAGTAATGATGAATATACTCCAGTGAATAGCAGCCTTTGTGCAGCAAAGAGACTTCATTGTTGAGCAGTGGGCAACTGCCAAAGTGGAGGAAGGGTATTTGTGATGAACCCACTGAACAAAGAGACGTGGATTACACTGGGCAGCAATGAGAATGCATGCAAGCAAGCAGTCATTACTGTGATATCTGATGCAGATTAAAGGCCACTGCAGAGCTGTGGTTAACAAGTTGAGCTGTGTGAGTGACAATTTTATCACCCTTTTTTGAATGTTTTTAATACAATAACCAAAAGTACTCTCCAGTAGCTCTCCAGTTGTTACTGTACCTCTGACTGACTGAACAAACCCCAAAATCTAGCAATAATCCACAGAGACCAATCATTTTGTATGGAGACATTGTGTTTAGAAATATTTAGAGAAGAATAATTGATTTACTGCAGGAAATCAAGTTGATATGGTTTCAGTTGAGGGGATTCAGTTTGAGTCAGAGTGACGCAGAAGGTCGTTTATCAATGTGATCCTACTTGATAGACACCCACACCAGTACCTGACTGTCATGTGTGGTTCAGTTCAGTAAATGTGAGGCAAATCATGTTGGGTAGCAGAGTATCTGAAGAGGTGAATAGATAACTAAAGGTAGAGACAAAAGATAGATGCAGCAGTGAGTCAGTCAGTCTGTGGCTCTCATGAATTCTTCTGTATGTATGTATGATACTCTATTCCTGGTAAGATGGGAAGAAGGCTTCGAGTCAGATCAATACCCCAGAGGAACCAGTGATTATTGTACATTACTCCACCCTTCCTCCCATATCCTCTCCCACTCAATGACAAGCTGAGGAAGATATCATTAATGACTTTGTCTGCTTTGATTTCCTGTGGCTTTTAAGAAGCAGCACGAGGAGGATCTGTTCAGCAGTTCGTCCTGATCCAGCTCCACAGTGCACAGCGCTCCCAGGACAGTCATTATACCATCACACATGCAGCAAAATATGATTCAAATAGGAACAATACACACAAAAATGGTGCACAAGCTACAGATGAACTGTGTTTTTTTTGTTTTGTTTTGTTTTGTTTTGTTTTTTTTTAATAGAAACAAACCATGATTGGTGTAGTGGTTACTAAATTCACCTCACAGCAAGAAGACCACTGACTTTGACCAGGGACTTCTGTGTTGAGCTTGCAAGTTCTTTACTGTTCCTAAAGTTTTTCTCCCTCAATCCAAAGACATGCATATGTTGGCAACTATAAATCATCCCCGTTATAGCCATGTGTTTGTACCACTGGTGTGTGAATGTCAGTGTGAATGGGTAGATGAGATAATGCAGTGTAAAGCGCTTTGGGGTCTGCTAATGCAGAGGAAAAGCGCTATATAAGTGTAGTCCATTTACCATTTACCATGATGTGTTCAAGGTCACCCTGCCCTTGGCCAAATATCAGGTCGGGTCCCCTGACCCTCAACCAAAGAAAATACAAATTTTGAGAATACAATGTGAAAATGTATTGATAACTGAGAATACCAATTCACTGTTTTCCCGTCATATCAAAACAATGAGGCAGTGAAGAAAGCAGGTATTTTCAGCTCACATACACACACTGAGCACAGGTCATATGCAGGACATGCATATGTGATGTGGGGATCGACTGCAGATACATAAGGAAGATAGAAAGAGAAGAAAAGATGGATAAAGGCTGAAAAAAAGGAGAAGAATGAAGCTCAATAAATGCTTGTAGCCTGCTGTTGTAACCTTTCATCAGGCAACATTGTCCAAGTTCAAAACACATGAACTGGAACAGACTGTTCCTGTTCAGCTGTGGACGGATTTTCACTACATTGAAATTTTCCTGAAGGTCAGGTCTAATGTCTTGCTGAGCTCTGTATACCAGCAACAAAAGCTGCAAACAAAAATGAGAGGATTCGAAACGGAATCATTGAACATATTGATAATTGTACTCTCTAACCTTTTGAATCCCTCAGGAGGGTCATTTTGACACAGATAGTGGAAACCAGCTTTGTTTAAATCTACACAAATAATTGTTGGCCCTTTACTGTTTCCATAATTCTGAGAAATTGGAGGATGCACTTTTTTCCCTTTCTCTGATTCTACGCATCTGGACTTGAAGTGATTCTTTTAAATGTGTTATTCTAGAACGGCAACGAGCACCAAGTGGTTTTTTGTTTGTTTTTTTTCATTTCAGAGAAGCGCACAAGTCACAAGTTACTGTCTACTGGTTGTGATAAGAAGCAGAAGTTGATGAACCCTTACTCTTTTCCTTGTGTGCACTGAGCAAGCCCCCAGTCTGAGACACACATTTACCAAACCAGAATAAAACATAAGGCCCTTCCAGACAATCAGGATGAGAATTGTCTATATGATGAAAGCAGAATAGAAATGACTCAAGTGCATAGTAAGATTTAATTGTGACATTCAGTCTTTTAGTGATGTATCACTACAGTGAGGATTGAAGACACTTCTCCACCTATCAAACAGAACAAGTGGAGCCTAAACAAAGTGAGTCACGGGGAGATGTTACGGGAGAAAAAGAATAACAGACAGCGCAGGGACTTACATTACAGGGAAATCATGCTTTAAAATTCCCCTATTTCTCATCTCATCCACCGTGTCTGTACTATCCATGCCGTGGATAATGTTTCCAGTTATGAGATGCAGTGGAGAAAGCTTTGCTCCCTCATGTGCCATATGTTACACTTTCACAACCCTTTAGCCTTTTTTGGGAGAATGCAGAATGGCTAATGTGGAGCAATTCCCTCCAACCAGGGATAAAAACAGCATTCCTCACCATGGTCATTGTATTTCTCCTGCCTTTGCTTAGCAACAAAAAAAAAGAAATCAAATCCAGCGCAGTCACACAGTATAAAGGACACAGTGGCCAAATCCACTTCAATCCTACTTTTTCCTTTCAGGAATGCAGTATAAATACACACCGGGGAAAGCTGGTAACTGGTGGCGCTTTGATCACTGAGAATTGAGCTTAAATTCAAGATAAGGTCTGCGCGACATGCCAGGGCTTACACACAAGGCAGGAGATGGGCAACACCAGCAGCACTTTACCCCGTGCTTCAGATGCATTAAGCTGTGGAGTGTGCATTATCATCATCTCCTGCAAACGGTTTGATAATCTTCATGGCTATAAATGGGAAAGTGTAAACTTCCACAGGGCGTGAATGGGGATTTAGAAGTTGGTTGGCTAGAAGGGAAGAGGCATTACGGGTAATATGATTAAGCCATTAAAAACTCCCAAATCTAGGTCAAGTGAATCACCACTGGCAAGACAGATGGTTTATCACAACTCGGGGAAAATGAGTTCCTAAAACATGCCTGCATCTAATGGCTGTGAATGTAGGTGTCTGCAGCTGTATAGTCACACAGGGATGTCAGAGGTCCACTGTTTGACAACCATCTCGATTAAAATGGCCCATGTGTGTACTCAGCCAATCCCTGCACGTAGAAAAACAAACCAGCGCACCGAGTTGCAGGTTTGAAGGTGTGGTCATGCTGATCCAACGATTTACGGATATACAGTAACATCAGCAGAATGTGCAAATCTTACCTTTGTTCGGTTGTGAAAGTCATTCATAAACATTTTTTTCTCAAACCATTTGTCACTTAAATGGGCCAAAAAAAATTTGCACAAAGGAAAAATTAATCAGCTTTGTATGAAAGACACTATCTACAATGTAAAAACAACAAGGCAGCATGTCAATAACTGCCAGCTCCATGACACACTCAGAATATTCTGCCAAACACAAGTGCTCTCCTGTTAACAAACGTAATGCGGAAAACCTTGCTGTGTGGGGAAATTTATTTCACGGGAGGGTAACATGAATGTCACGGCACTGAAAAGCGAGTCAACAGCCCACTGCGACTGTAACTGAGAGTGAAAATACAAACGTGTCAAGCCAAGTGTTCACAGCAGCCACGGTCCACATATTTGTTTAATGTCAGATAACTAGTGGATGAGTGTGTGGTCCGTTCTGTCGGTATACATTTGAATACCGCACAGCGACATGAGCGATGCGGCTACACCACAGTTCAGACACCAAAATCTCAGGTTTGCCTGCACCTACTTCTGTCTGTCGTTTGACTGAAAGAAGCTGAAAAGCAGCAAGCAGAGAGCCAACCACACTGGACAAAGGGCTGCAAGCTGACACTCACAAACTGGCTGGACTGTCCATCGTACTACTTGATGGACATTTGCTTACCACTGAAATGTCTTTTTTCCTACCTTAATTTTTCAGACAATTACTTGAGATCAATGCTTTTTGCAAGGAAGATGTGCCCAAGTTAGCGGTAAGCTCAGCATTTCTTAAAGAAAAAACCAAGTAAAACATTCAGACAAATAAAAACTATACAGATAATAAAACACATGACATTTATATTTAAAGTAGCAGTATTCTCCAAAAGCATTTATCAGCGACACTCTTGCATCAACTGTTCTAGCTCATAATCAATGCAAATAATTCCTCGATCAAGGTGTGGAGTATGCAACGGTTGTTGTTTTTTTTTTCCAGTTTGTCCAAACCATGAAATTTTAGGAGTCATGGAGAACTGCTCGGTAATTCCTGAGTCAATGTTAGTAATTGCCTGTTTGTTCAATAATGCAGTAGCTTTATGTATGAAATAACAAGACTATGAATATGATCCTACTTCTCCTTCATAGAGGAAAGAAGGCTGGTGTGACCGTACCTGAGTTTTCTTTGCATTGTGGAGGTGTCAGCTGGAGTACTGCTGAAAACTTTGGGATTTTTTTCTGAGTAAATTTATTCAGAAATGTACTTGTGTTTCCTTTACATTGATTCTGTTTCAGACAAACTTTCTTTCCGTCTTTTACTAGATAATAACCTTCTTGCATTGTTTGATAATTGGCTTACAAGACACCGTTATGCACTATTAAAGACATAACTGATGAATCTCTAGCAAAAGTTTATTTCATTTGACCTGCTAACATCAACACAAAGAGATAACAGTCACTGGCCACCCCATCTATAACAACAGAAAATCACTAAAAAATGATTGCAGCACTAGAAAATGTTACTGTACTGGAGCGCTGTTTACCATCATCTGACCAATGCCAACTTCCCCTCTAATGATCTCACATTAAAGACAAGCTGCTAACAATATAAAGAGCAGTCACAGTGAAGAGCTGGCCATTTAAGCTTATTGTTATCCTGCTGATCTTAATTGTAGCATGGATTGTCTTGCCCCATCAAAAGTTGGACCGTCAGAGTGATGTTTTCGCTGTGTGTCTGACCCATCAGGTAAGGCAGATAAAGCTACAAGATCAAGAGCTGCAAGGTCACCCCCACAGAAAAGATTTTCCTTGATTGCTAATGCAGCTGATGTACAGCTCAGCACTTACTCCAGAGAAGGAGCAGAGAGGGAGAACAGGAAATGTTCTCTGTGGAGCGTACAATGAATAACAGCGAGATATGCAAAGAGGCAAATGCAGATTGAGGCATTAAGTTCAGAGTCATTAGGCACAACACACTGATGTCATTTCATCATACTGCATTACATTCATCAGCCCCTTCATTTATGGAGCTGTGGGAGGGCACAAGAGGAGCGCCTCAGTCTGCCGGGTACTGCTGTGATAGAACAGTCCTTCGTTCAGGAAGTTCAGCGTGATGCTGTATTCCTCTCAACGCGGACCCTGACGCTGCAGTATTTACAGCAACCTGTGTGACACGGAAACTGACTAAATCTGTCGGAGGCAAAACTGAGGTATTCCACTTGCTTAAGAGGCAGAGAGAAGAAGAAATGCCATGAGAGCAGCGCTCTGGCCAACAGTCTACAGATAAAAGTGGATCCCAGCTTAATACGTTTTCCTTATACATTTTGCAGAGTGCAGTGTGCATTTATTAATGCCATGCATCAAGTATGAATTCAAATAAATGTATCTCGGTGAAAATGGGCTTCTCACATCTCCTCCCTGCCTGAGTAGAGCAGGGGTGAAAAAAGAGACGTGCATAATAATTTTAGACGGACTATTAAGGTAAAAATGTGATTTCTTCTTTTATACTACCAGATATAATTTATATAAATTATTGATAAGCTTCCAACATATCCCTGATATAATTCCATGATTTGTAAATTAAAGTGAAAGATTAAAAAAAAGGAACAGGGCAAACCCACAGACACAAAATATTTAGCTGTCAACCATTATTAACATTTCAGATTAAAAAAAAAAAAAGATTTTCACTGCATGCCCTAAATCTGAAACCACTGTGCTGGCTGATTGGGCAACCACAAATTACATGACCTGATTTCCATAACACAGAATCTTATCAACACTGGCCTCAGAGGGAGGACTAACTAATTGGTGAGACTTTTACATAGCATTTTCTAATGATGGGTGCTTAATTAATCCATGAAACACAGGCTTGTGAGCTACAAAGGGAGATGGCTGAGAGGATCAAAGTCATCCTGGTCTACTGTGGAGGGATTAGGGAAAAATATGGTGAAGGGAGGCAAGGAGACAATTGAGCATCCAAGCCTCCATGGAGGAAAATCCTCCTAGACTCTTCCCAGAGAAGTCACCCTGGCCTGCTGTGGTGCAAGCTGACTGACACTGACACATGTGAGGGGGTTATGTGATATCATGGTAATCCCACTGAAGTCCCCGAACCTCTCGCTCGCTCTAATGACAAGTGCAACAAAATGTACAGACGAGTGGGAGCAGGACACTTCAAGAAAGCACTGCTGTGAAGATGTCTTACACTTCTGATATTTGATGTGTTTTTATTGTGCAACTTATGTGGTTTTCCATCAGTTTTATTCATATTATCATTTCTATAGTCAGTGTAATAACTATTAACTACTGGAAATAACAGTCTGTGGAGGACACTGTACTCAGTAATTACCTACATTGGATGTGTTGCTGATGTAAGAAATGAGAATGGACTCACTGAGCATTGCAAAGCTCACAAAGATGCTATATTTTCTTATTTCATTTGTTTTTGTTCATTGGTAGGTTTTGTTTTGCTTCTATCCAGTAAATATATGCAATGTATGGTGGCAGCTGATTATCATCACCCTCCATAATGTGGCTCACCAGGGCTGGAGAGATTATCAGCAAAGTTTAATATAATAACATAAGGAACATTTTACTGTTTCTACTACCATTGCCTCCTGGGTCCCTGATCCCGATGCTTTTTTCATTTAGACATAACAGTTTCCTCTTAACCGGTTCATATTAAAATGCAAATTAAAATCATACACAGAGCTGCCATGTTTTGACTCAGTTCTGTTATATATTGTTGTGCTGATTATTAGTTATAGTTTGGGGGAATAATAACAGCTGGAATCTGTTGTACCTGTAGTCATGCAGAACACTTGACTGGAGCTAACATGTTGCTTAAGTTTGTGTTGGTCTTTAGAAAAAAAAAAAAGTTTGCGCTGCTCTTCAGGTTACTATCGGCTATTACATAAGTTTTTACTTTATTTTTACTTTGGGAACATAATACCCTACAGCACAGTGCTAAATTAAAGACAGTCAACTTCATCAAACAACATCAGGTTAAAGTACTAATGATGGTCGAAATGAAATTCTCAGACTGTAGTTGATGTAACAATTATTTTTCTTCCTTAAATAAAATTCAAATATCTAAACCCATAATCAAACAAAGCCATCTACTCAAAAAAATATAACAAGACAAATGTTTCAAACTTGACTTTTTTTTAACATCACAAGTCTAACATGAGGCAAGTTGTTCTTTTTTTATATATACATATATAGACATTTACAATACTGCTTAAAGTACCAAAGTAATAAGGAAAAATAGATCTAAAAACAGATGTCAACCCAAAGCATGCAATATTAAAAAACATCTAATCTTCTATTTTTTGTGAGCACCAGGATATTTCTCAGAGGTATTCTTGCATGTTTTAACCACTCAGCAACCAGCGACAGTACAACAAACATGAATGAGTAGACAAATGTGGAATTCAAGCTGTTTCAAGGAAGAATAATAACAACAGACATATAGTTTACTTGTACAATTATTGTGTCAAAGTTTAAAATTTGGTTATTCTAACAATCCTGTAAGAGACACAGAGATGAATCTTGTTGCGTACTGAATGCCAGCGTTCAGCACCAGACAGCTTTTGTTACTTCATGATGTATTTTGGCTACTAGTATTTTCTAACCTAAGATTCTGATTACAAACAAAATCACTATTTAAGGTTTTATACCAGTGAACTACTGTTTGCAAATGTTTGTGGACCACCACAATCTTCATCGATTCTGACCTCCCATTTGCTCCGGTGTTGCTTTGAGCTCATAAAGATACTATTAAACTGAAGAAACATCACTTTCGTGACCCTCTAATATGCTCATAACCCTGTCAATATCTCCATGAGGCAACGCTGGGTGCCATCCCCTCAATAGGATGGCATCAAGCGGCTCTTCCAGTCGGCAGCTGCCTGCTCGGGTTACCTTTACCAAGTGTGGAAAGGAGCGCTTGTCTGCTGACAGCCCACTGCTCCACTGCATCACTCTGCAGCAGTACTGGCAGGGAGCACTGAGGCTGTCGCTGCACCCCTCATGCAGGAAAACAATCCCCGCTCGGCAGCTGAGGCTCCCTGCCCAAGCTAATATTGTGGTCTGTTCCAAAAATAGCATCACTCCAAATCTTGTAAACTATGATATAGCCTGCTCAAATCCACTGTCAGTGTCACAGAGCAGAGCGTAAGCGGAAAGCAGGACTGCTCTTTCTGTGTTTTCTAAAAAGATAAACACTGCTATTTTATGAACAGCACAAAACAACAATAACATTGTTAGACCCATGGAGGTGCACACCACAACACATGCACACACTGAGACAAATTACTGACAAACAGCCTGAAAGGCTTAACCCTCATTAAAATGACAAAACATGCACCTGCCCTGTAGGCTATCCAATAGCATGGAAACTGATCGGCTGCTGAGGAAACAAGGTGCCAGTCTTAGAATACTGAATCGATCCCTGGATGAGCTTAAAGTTATAAACACCACGTAAACATATGTCAACACTGAGAAACAGATCCAAGAGGGATGATTAGGAAGTGACAGGAAGTGTCTGTTATTGGGCTTTAAGGAAACAATGGAGGGAAAAAAAACTACAGGAACTATGCCCAGAGGAATATGGTGAAAAATAATATAACGGCGGCGGCCGAGCAAACAGGCGACACAATGACGGACACAAAGGAGAGGCTCCGGAGCAGGAGCTCTGAAAAGCTACAGCCACATTAGTCTACAATGGAAGACAGAGGCTTATTTGGAGGCTCCTGGTTTGATGTGGAGGTAAATTTGGGACGCCCTCGTGAAGACAAAAGAACGGTGTCGCGAGGTGTGTGACGGTGCGCCGCGCGCGTCTGGCTGGCCACATCACGTTCACCTGTCCGCTCTCCCGCCGCAAAACCGGAGCGTCCGCACTCACCCAGTACCCCGGAGGAGGCTGGAGCCGGAGCTGCGCCCGGTTCCGGCCTCTCCGCCTCTCCCTGCGGCGCACGGTGTCGGTGGCGGGAGCTCTCGGGGCCGTCGCCGGCGGTGGTCGCACCACTGGCGGCCGCCGTGGCAGCGGCGCTTGACGCCGCCGCGTCGGGCATGCTCTCTATCAGCGAGGAGCGACGGAAGATGAAGATATTCTCCGGGAAAATGTGCAGCGGTATCGCATCTCAGGAGGAGGGAAAAGCATGGGTGTAGCAGGGCGGCCGGTGTGGGTCCGAGTGAAGGGTTAAATGAATATGAAAGTGAAGTGAAGGTTGTCGGTGCAACGGCGGCGGAACATCCCGGTGGTGCTCTGGAGCAGGATGCGCGGCTGGATTGGAAGCGCTCCTCCGACGTCTGTAGAGGAGGGACAAAGAGATGGAGGGCGGAGGTAGGGGGCTGGGTAGCACTCTAATACACCTTATAACGCTCCAAAACCAAGGGGGAGTCCAATTTGTGACTCATGGGGGGCAATAAGGTAAGTTGTAAAATAATACCCAAGTATATCTATCTATCTATCTATCTATCTATCTATCTATCTATCTATCTATCTATCTATCTATCTATCTGTGATGTCAATGATTAACTTTTTAAAATGAACAATTGCGATTAATCGCATCACTTGTGAACTTGTAATCAAGCTTCAAATAAAAAAATCCCATCCTCATAATTCACCTTAACTGCACAGAGATGAAAAAACAACGTCCCAATGACAGTAAAATGAGTTTTATCATCTATTCTTTCAGCCAACTGCAAATAATCATAATTTTGAAAATTAGTTGTTGACAGAAGTCCGTCGATTATTGTGATTAATCATGATATATCGCAATTAAAAATGACAGAATTAATATTTTTTACATTTTCAATTAATATCCTTTCTAACAACAAATATGAGCTAAATTATATCATAGCAGCGATTTTCAAAGCTTATAAACAAAAATATACATCAATAAATGGAATTTGATGAAAAATATTTGAGAAACAGTACTTTTACAATTTTGAAACTAGAAAGTATTTTTGGTATGAGAACAAAAACATACGTTTTGGGATTACTCTCCTTGTCACAAAACAAACTACACTGAAGACATAATACACAGTATTACAATATGTGCTTAATTCTTTGAAAAAGCAGAAGAAAATCAAACTGTCAAGCTTACTACATGCTATCTTACACTGATAAACAGTCATATTGAAAAATAAAAATAAAAAAACATGGTCAGAAAACAAAACCTGTGCCTGTGTATGAGCAAAATCAATGCATCACATGAAGAATTTGTCATTAAGAATGAAACTACAGAGCAAAGCAGCTATTACTGCAAACTTGCCTCATGCATATTTGAAGATACTGCAGAAACCCTTTTGGCCGATAATAGTAAATGTACTCATGCTTGACCTTGCAACTTCCCCACCTCCAAGAGTAGTTTATTTATATCATCCTACATATACCTGTGCAAGTCTAATTGGCAACATAAAATATAAGCTCAGACAAAAAGTTATGCCTCATCCACATTCTATAAACACAACCATTCATTTGATCACCAAAGTGAATTTCATAGTGATCTATTTTCCTTCCACATCTTTATTCCAAATTATTACAGAGGCCACAGACAGATGTCTGGCTGATAAACAGACTGCCTCTGTGCTTCTGCGTGTGTGACTTCAAAAGTCTGCCTTGAAAGATAGATTGATTATGACTTATTTATTATTGCAAAAAATATGTTCATGCAATAATTTTTCAGTGACACTCATGTCTTTGTATACCTTATGTAATTTTTCAATTGAACAAACACTAAAAACCCACTGATGTACGTATGTATGTATGAACGCTGTTTGCTTCAAGTATAAAAAAAACTGAATAGGTTTTAAAATCAGAAGTTTTCTGTAGTTCATCTTCTGTTTACCTCCATAAAATGAGAAGCATCCACCTTAAGCAAACATAATGTCCTCAATACAAACATCTGTAGTTCAAATG